>NW_015505577.1:129242-139804 GCF_001515645.1 Sinocyclocheilus grahami
GCGAAAAGCTGAATATGCGCTGCATCTGCTGCCTACTTATACTCACGCTGTGATCAGCAGCAGCTGGATGCAATAATCGCATGCCAATGTGCATTGGCTCGTTTAGTTTACACTCGAAGTAGATTGGTCCCTCTAAGCGAGATCCCAATTTCGTCGGCCATCCGACGTGACGTCGAGAGTGACAGACTGAACGGGAACTATGAACAACTGTATTTTCATTAACTAACATTAACAAAGATTAATAAATACTGTAATAAATGTATTGTTCATTGTTTGTTCATGTTAGTTAATACATTAACTAACATTAACTAATGGAACCTTATTGTAAAGTGTTACCAAAAACACTTATTATTTATAAAGTTTACTTATTATTTATAATTAAACACTGTAATCTAATTATTTAAAATGAAGTATTAGTCCTTTAATTTAATGACTGAAGTGATACACTCTAAATGTGCTAAGCTCAGCTCCACATTCAATTGAAACACTCACTTGATAAACTTTTAGAAGATACTCTGTGCAAGGTCTCTTTACACAAAAGAAGGTTCAAAAGGAATACAAAGACCCTTCAGACAAGAACCAAAACAAGAGTGCATCTGTCAGGTGTTGCTAGCCAAATGCCAGCAACCTTGAAGGGAGTAGACCGGAATGCAGGGGCACTATCTCACCGCAGAAGTTTTCTTATTTTCTTTTCTCTTAGGGAGAGAGAATGGGTAGAGTAGAAATCAATATTCCAGAGTCCATCTATTTTTTTGTGGACCTATGTGAAACTTGCAGAGTGACCCCTGACTGAAGTTAATGGCTAACTGTGTTATCTCTCTTTACAGCCCGGGGTTGAACCCCAAATCAATAGATGATGCACAAATATTCCAGCACGCAGCATTGTCTGTGCTCTCACCACATTTTAGATTGTGAAATGCTGCTACATTAAAGAAATCCTGAAATGCTTATGCTTTCATTAACATTTCACTTTTACTACATCAATGTTTTATTTTCTTTGTCTCGTTAATTGAATAAAGAAAAAATGTATGCAATGTGGGATTTTTCTTTTTTATGTATTTGTTTTCTCTACTAAATAAAAATAAACAAGAAAAAAAGATGTCTTTGCAAATTAAACATAAAAAAAAAAAAAACATTAGGGAATGACAATTCTAACCCCAAATCCATAGTCTGTGGGATGTCACAACAGCGTTTAAGCATTTGCTAGTGCACTGAGCGAGTGATTGACTCTAAATATATATTGTATCGAGTCACTACTATCACAGCTTATCGCTGTCTAAAGTATCATCTACGTGATTACAGTATGTACACTGAGTCGAGAACATGGAGGAGAATTGAGAGGAATTAACAAACAAGTATCGTCTCCAATCTAGAAATCAAAAGTACTTCCGCCATTTACTACCCAGGCAAAGGTTGCGCTCAAGGAGGTTTTATAGAATTATTAAGTAAGCAATTATGATAACCTGGCATTTTAAAGATAATAGAATGATAAGATTCTGCTGGAGGCGCATTATCACTCACCCCCTCGCGTCAGAAGTCAATATGTTTTTCTTGTTTTGCTTTTTTTTTTCAATCAAATCAGCAAATGTTATGTCTGCTGGGCAAATTCAGAAACATCAGAAGCTCATGTGGACCACAGTGGAACTGAAGGAGGGTTAGCATGACCCTGCTAAGCTAGTGGTATTTTTATCAAAGCTCATAAACCTTGAATGACTATATATTGATAAAGACTGTTTAAAGTGTCATTGGAACGATAACATTTGCACTGTAAATGCAGCCCAGAGGCTCCAACACTAATACACTGAAATGCTTTTTTGAGATTCCACAGAATATATATGTGACCCTGGATCACAAAACCAGTCTTAGGTCGCTGGGGTATATTTGTAGCAATAGCCAAAAATACATTGTATGGGTCAAAATTATCATCATCATTAGGATATTAAGTAAAGATCAAGTTCCATGAAGATATTTTGTAAATTTCCTACTGTAAATATATTCAGTTTTAATTTTTGATTAGTAATATGCATAGCTAAGAACTTCAGTTGGATAACGTTAAAGGCGATTGTCTCAGTATTTAGATTTTTTTTGCACCCTCAGATTCCAGATTTTCAAATAGTTGTATCTCGACCAAATATTGTCCTATCCTAACAAACATACATCAATGGAAAGCTTATTTCCTTATTTAACAAGGAAAATATTCTATTGAGATACATCTCTTCGTCCAGGGAGTCCTGGTCAAGACGACACCAACAACGTTAACATTTAACTCTAGAACCGTCAGGGGTCGCTGTATACCTAAAACCGCCAGCCGGTAAATTTTTACCCACGCACATGACAGCTGTTTTTGAATGGCTAAAGAACATATTATTTCACTGTATTATGCTACTGTCTTCACAAAGAAGTGTCTAGAGTCATGAAATGATTACGTCTAGTCATCAACTATATTTCTGTCCTGTTGTTTTATGTTCAAAACTTTTTTTATGCAGGCTACACTAGTCACTTTTCATAAAGGTCAATATTAAGCTAAACAAGCCTGCACTGACAACTTGAATTAGAAGGAAGTAAATACATATTTAGGTGGTGTAACAGGCTATTATAATACAATGTCCTTAATCAATATATTAAGATAACCTATGTTATTTAAATGACTAAAATAGCCTATGAGCAATAATAATTCACCACATTGCATAGGATGATGCGATGACAAATTCAAGCGCACAGCTTCACCTAATTAATTTGTTTAGTTGTATCATTTATCATTTGAATTATACAAGAAGAACACCAATAAACTTCAGGTAATTAAAAAAAAAGGTTTTATTCATTAGCCTACATCAGATCGGATTTATTTGAGAATAAATAGCACCACAGAAGCGAACAATAAACGATATAAATGGCAAAACATAAATTAAACAATGAATCCAAATTTTGAACAATTATGAGTAACATTAGGATAAAACGTGCTTCTTATACCTCTTCAGCATTCATAAATCGCCTTCCTTTTACTCTTATTTATCTAGTGATAAACATTAATTTTTCACATGTTTCATTCAGATGGAAAATATGCAAATAATTGAGTATAGTGTTAATTTATAACCATTCTGGTTTGTTTCGTGGTGAGTCAAATTCCATAGAAAAGAAAAAAGCATGTATCATACTCCTGCTGAACTCAGAAGTGGGCAGAATTTATGAATGTGTGTAGGGTGAGTGTACACTACTTCACCTCACCTCCCTCAACAATCACTGCTATTGAATCTGTGACAGCAAAAATGACATCTTTAGATTCTATAGTAAGTATAGTAAGAAAAAAAGTTCTATAGTAAGTATTTATACATTCCAGATTTATTTACTAAGCTAAAATAGTCAACCTCATCAAAAGACTGTCTTCCTTCAGACCTGCATTTTATTAATCTGTGCATTATGTGGTCCTTTCCTAAATCATTTTGGATGAAATAATAAATTTACAGATTTTGAAAGAAAAATAAATATTATATTTATATTCAAATGATATTACTTTTCAATTATTTAATTACATAATTACAATAAAAAAGACATTGCAGTTTGGCTTTTACCTAAAAAGACGCAAAATAGTAATATGGTAACATTGTGTTGACAACACACACACACACACACACACACACACACACACACACAAAACCAAGTAAATTACTTGGGTAATTATAGCAAGCATTGTATTGTAAAAATAAATAAATAATAATAATAATTTTAAAAATACAAATACATTGGTCTTGTCAACATAAGTTTGTCGGGGGGAAAAAGATAATGCACTAAAATATGTTGACAAAAAACATAAGCTCAAGTCAAAAACACAATGCAGTATGTTAACATTGTGTTGACAAGATGTACACTTTCAAAGGAATGTTGGACAAATTCAAGAGAAGCGTCCTTCTTGAAACATTGGCATGAGTGCATGTGCTGAAGGTGTTTGCGCAGCGAGGCGCTAGCGGAATCCAGTGATCAAGGTCAGCAGTACTACTATACAGCTTGTTCATTCAGCCTATCTTTTTGACTATTCTGTGCTGCGTGTCTTGAGCAGAGGTGAGGCAGACACTGTATCTACACAGCACATCGCAGAATCAGAGACAGTATATGGAGGAGAAATCATGGCCTCTTTATGACTCAACAGCGAGGGGTTGGGTGGCGTCTCTAGGGTCCGAACTCCAGAGCCCTGTGGCCTGCACGCTCTCAGCACACCCAGAAGAGACTGTCCAGACCTAACGGCCTTTGCCCGTGCCTGTCATTAACGCCAGGCCATAAATATCCCCCACTGCCATGAGCGAGGTGACGTGTGAGGACCTTCAGACACAAGAATCAATGTCTTCCAAACAAACAGACGCAAAACACTGAAGCAGGTGTGGCATCTGAAACGTGTGTTTGACATGCTCTCAAGGTAGATGTATTAGTTCGTTCAGTCTAAATATGGATCTTTTTATGAACGTTTTTGTCTTTTGTTTGTCTGTCAAGAATCCAATGTTTCTAAGCCTCCAAAAATGAAAAAAATAAAATAAAAAACAGAAAAATAAATAAAATATAAATATCCTAAATATCAAATCTTTTCTTGGATAATTTGTATGTCTTTAAGAGAGAAAAAAAGAGTCATATTTCTATGGGCCTACATTATTAATAATTCTAATTTCTATAAACAAAATGCTGCCTAATGAAGGGTTTCATCTGAAACTTTTGACATGTTTTTAGGTAGATTCGTTTATGACGTATTGGTTCATTCAGTCAAAACAAAGATATTTGATATTTTATTTTATTGTTAACGTTTTCTAAAATGTACAAATAAATAAATATTTCATTCTAAATATTAAATCCTTCAGTCATATATTACACCAATCAGTCATATTGCTAAGTACCTATTTTATTAATTATAGTTTCTATAGATAGGAATTATTATATATACACTACCAGTCAAAATTTTGGGGTCAGCTAATTATTTTTTTTTATTAAAGAAATTAATTTAATTTTTACTCAGTAAAGATTCATAAAATGTATCTAACGTTCCAGTAAAGACATTTATAATGTTACAATAATTTATTTCAAATAAATGCTGCTCCTATTCATCAAAGAATCCACACAAATCAGTATTCAATATTATCTCACATTTTTAAGTTTTCCACGCTGATAATAAGTAATGTCTCTTGAGCACCAAATCAGTATATTAGGTAGCTAAGACAAAGCGTTTAAAGGGATAGTTCACCCAATTTTGTAATCAAATTGATCAAATTCAGTATACATGCTGGTGGATTGATGTACTCTACTGGCCAAAAGTTTGCAAAAAAATAAGTATTTTTTATGTTTTTGAAAGAAGCCACTCGTGCTCACTAAAGCTGCATTTATTTGATCAAAATACAGTAAAAACTGTAATATTGTGAAATATTATTTCAAAGAACCATTTTATATTTTAATAAATGAATGTAATTTATTCCTGTGATGGCAAAGCTGAATTTGACTCCAGTCTTCAGTGTCACATGATCCTTCATTCTGATAAGTTGATTTGATGCTCAAAAAACATTTCAACAAGATGAAAACAGTTTTTGCTGCTTAATATTTTTGTCAAGACACTACACTAAATACACTAAAATTCAAAAGTTTGGTGTAAGAAAAAAAAAATCATTTTTTTCCCCCAGCATGGACACATTAAATTGATCAAAAGTCACAGTAGAAAACATGTTTTATAATGTTACAAAATATTTCTATTTCTGTAACATGCTGTTCACTGAACTATTCAATATATATATATATATACAGTGCCTTGCGAAAATATTCATACCCCTTAATTTTTTTCACATTTTGTTAAGTTGCTGCCTTACGCTAAACTGCTTTAAATTACTTTTTTCACACATTAATCTACACTCCATACACCATAATGGTAAAGCAAAAACAGGTTTTTAACATCTTTGCAAACTTCTTAAAAATAAAAAAACTTAAATGATTCCATTGCATAAGTACTCATACCCTTATCTGGGACTGTTGAAATTTAGCTCAGGAGCATTCATATTGCTTGTAGATGTGAGGTTAACCTGTGGCAAATTCAATTGAATGGGTATGATTTGGAAAGGCAGAAGCGTTAGAAAGGTCTAACAGCTGATAATGCATATCAGAGCAAAAACCAAGCCCTGCGGTCAAAAGAACTGCCTGTAGAGCTCAGAAACAGGTTTGTGTCACGCCACACATCTGGGGAAGAGTTCAGAAAATAATCTGCTTCATTGAAGGGTCACAGAAAAATTTAGTCTCCGTTACCATTAATGGAAGAAGTTTTAAACAACCAGGACTCTTCCTAGAGCTGGCCTCCTGGCCAAACTGAGCAATTGATGGAGAAGGGTCTTGGTTAGAGTGGTGACCAAGACCATGACGGTCACTCTAGTTGAGCTCCATGATCATATGTGGAGATGGGAGAAATCTAGAGAAGGACAAATATCACTGCAACACTCCACCGATCTGGGCTTTATTTCAGAGTGGCCAGACTCAATCTTCTCCTCAGTGAAGACACATGAAAACACACTTGGATTTTGCATAAAAACACCTAAAGGACTCTCAGACTCTGAGAAACAAGAGTCTCTGAAAATGAATGATGTAACACTGATGACTCTTAGCTTAGTGTGGATACAGGAAAGGTGCTTATAGCAGCAACACACACTGGCTGGAAAACAGGGATGCTGCAACGGCCCGGCGCTCTAGTAAAGCAGGATACGACGCTCGATGGCCTTGCGACAGATGGGGCACTCGCTCATTCGGTCTCCACAGAGCTGACAAGTGCCATGACCGCACATGAAGATCATATTCTTTAGGCGATCCAGACACACGGGGCACATAGTCTGAGTGGAAGGAAAACGTGTTAAATGAGCAATTCCTGCAAAAAAATTGCAAATGCATAAGAATATATATTAGGGGTGTGAATCTTCGGTTAGAGATCGAATCGATTTGATTCACAAAAGGTTTTCTATTCAGGAACAATTTTTGCAAATTCAGAACATTTTAATTCAATAGGTCAGTCTAATAGAATTATTGAAATAAGAGATACTACAGAAATAGCTACATCGTCTTCACTGAATCAATTCAATTTGACTTGATTCTTATTAAAAAAAAAGTGATTGCCTTCTGTTGTTTGATTAACGTTACGAACATAGGCAGCAGGAGGCATATTATTAGTCTGCTGTTACGTTAAGACCTAACGCACATTTATGTTCACTGAAGTCATAACACGGCTCCAGACTAACATTTGCGAGCAGTGGCACCAGCGCCACTAAGTTCTACAGATGGTGGCGCCAGGAGCAGATTTGGTAGCGCTGGGGGTGGTGTGCGGGAGTATTAAAATATAGATCATTTAATCATAAAATTACTATTGTTTTGCATTAATAAGTGCAGTTAGTAATAATATTACATGTTCATTTCTACAGATTTGGCAGTAAAGCATTAAGCTTGAGTGAAGTAAATTAAGTATAATTTATTTTTATTAACAACAGTAACAGGTGCAAGATCACATTTTTATATAGAACATTTATATATTCCACTCTTATTAAATATACCACTATTCTTCTAGTATATGGAACTGACCAACTTCAGTGATTATGTGTGATTTAGTAGCAAATTGAAGAAAAGTTTGTTCTTCAGGGCACTTTGTGACTTTTCTTACTTCAGACACAAAAAAGTATAACATTTGAAATCTGATTTCTTGATGATTTGATATTTTATAATAGTGATTTTATAATGTCAAAATATAGAGAAAAAGTAGAACTGAATGACTAATAAGCCCATAAGTGCTCCTCTGCTGCTGTCTACTGGTTATAATTGTGATTTGATGTATTTTTAAAATTTTCTATAATATATATTTTGGTCATCCCATTAAAAATAACATTCAAACTGGATCATTTTAGAGATTTAAAGTGCTGGAAATAGTTGTGTGAAATGAAAGTCATTGAAAAGCGCTTGAACTTCTCTCTCAAAAGGTTGTACAAACCCTGCAATGAATGATGTAATGCATTCGACTATTTCTACCACAACACCATGGTTACAGTTAGCGTTACCATTTCTGGTTTCCCGACGTACGTCAGCGCTGTTTATAACAGAGAATTCTGTGCAGAATTTGAATGCTTCTCACTAGATCTCGCAGCAACCTTATCATTGTGCGGCGAATTCAAACGCTTCTCACTGGATCTCGCAGCACTGATGCATCTGTGCAGTAACAGTGTCGCGAAATCAACTTTGGCTCCCGAGTAAAGCTGTCCTGAGCTCGGACAAGTTTGTTTGCGTAGCGGTCCGAGCTGATAAACGGTCCGTGCTGCGCAGCTGAAACCTAGTGCGGTTTAGTTTCGCTTGCTGTTTCTCAAATGCAACAGAAATGGCAGCGCTTATGAGTTGAACAACGTGGTGGTCGTGCCAGAGTGACCGCTCACAAACATTACTCGCACCGGCAGACAAAATGCGACCATTTGGTTACAGTCTGGAGCCCTGCATAAGCAACGTTAACATGAATACTTGTAAAGCCAGGCATTATGACATAATTCTGTGTTGTGCGAATGACACGGCACTCGTCTCCTTTTTTTTTTTTTTTTTGCATGTAACTAATGTAATGTTCATATATTTTTAAATAATAAATAATACATTACAGAATTGCGATTCATTCGATTTTTAGCATTTTATATCGATTATTGACCAAAAAAGCAATTCAATCAAAAATTGTTAATTTCGTTGACAAATAATTTGTCATAATTTTCATCAACGACATTTTTCTCACTGACGAAAACGAGGCGATAATGAAATAAAACTCGTTTTGAATGATAATAACCTTGATAAAAATCTATTGATATTTTCGTCAACTAATAAAAACGAGACAAAAATATTAGGCAGGGATTGATTTGGGAAGAGATCCAGTCATATCTCATGCATGGTTAGGCATACATTTGAACTGTAACAGCCTATCGATCTCTCCGGCGGGACATAAACTATAATACACTTACTGCACGTCTCATAAAATGTTCAAAAAGGTCAATATGTGGGAGTAAGAGAAGAGCATTCATGTGGATAAATTTGAAAAGCAAAACTAAATTCAGTTTGGTTTTCTGAGTGCACGCACAGAGAAAAGCGCCTCACAACACAGCGCACGAGTACTGAATTCAGTTCTCTTTCACGTCGCATGAATAGAGAAATACCCACAAAATGATACCGAATTGTCCGTTTTGACGAGTATTCACGTAAACACACTCGGTTATGCTTAGGTGAAGGTAAACAGTTGGGAAAATATCGGATATGTATCAGTACATTGCATCAGTGCATTCGGTTTTAAAGGGACAGCAGCCTAATTTAGTTGCTGTTGTCTGTCATTTATGTTAATCAAGCAAACAAAAGAAAGACAGAAACTTACTCACTGCTCTTAACTTAATCACATTAGTAGCCCTAATATCTGCTTGAAAGAATGTGGTAAGCAAGTTGAAAGAACGCATATTATATAATAGGGCTGGGACAATAAATCAATGCATCGCGAATCGAGAAATGATTCTGCATCGATTCTGAGATTCTCCGAAGGCATCGCGATTCTCTCTTGAATCGATTCTGAGCTTAGTTTTTAACAGCAGATGGCACTGCGTGCTTTAGAAATAGCCATATTCTGCTTGCTTTCAGTTCCTTACTGTGCGTTCACACCGCCGGCGGCGAGAGCGTCAAAGTGACCCGGAAGACATTCATTTTCAATGTGAGCGGGCGGCGAAAGGCGGCGAAAAGCGGCGCGGCGAGGGCGTCAAGGAGAGTTGAAATCAGTTCAACTTTATGGTAATGAACTATGACATTTTGACGCTCTCGCCGCCGGCGGTGTGAACGCACAGTTACACGCGCACTATTTAAACCTAAAACAATCAATCATAAAGTTTGAAAAGGTTGAAGCGAATTACAAGGATGTTCACAGTGGGCCGTGTTTACATTAATCTCGCATCATAAAATCATAAAAGCCGATGTGCAAGTACATTTAACCACTTACATTACTCAGCCGAACGCACAAACGCCATCTGCTTTTAAAAACTAAGCTCAGAATCGATTCGAGAGAGAATCACGAAAATCTCAGAATCGATCCATCGATTTATTGTCCCAGCCCTATTATATAACCATTGGTATTTCATTGAAATCAGGACCATGCTCTTGTTTCTTTGTTTCTGAGAAGTGGTTTTATATAATTTTAAAGGGGTCCTATTATGCTCTTTTACAAAGTCTTGATTTTGTTTTGGGGGTGTACTAGAACATGCTCTCATGCTTGGTGGTTCGAAAAACGCATTATTTTTCACATAATTTACATTATTACAATACCTTTCTCCCCAGGCTGGCACAAACGGCTCGATTAGTTCCGGCTTTGATGAAGGTCCGCCTTCCGAAAAACAAAATGTGTTGTGATTGGTTAGCTGTTCCAGTGCGTTGTGATTGGCGAACAGCTTAGACGGTGTTTCAGTACTGCCACGCCCCCTTGCTCCGTCTATCAACAAAAGCTTTTGGGAATCCGGCACTTCACACTCGTGATGTGGAAGCTGTCCTCAGTAAAATGTGCAGCACACAAT
>NW_015505577.1:139822-140105 GCF_001515645.1 Sinocyclocheilus grahami
TGTTCCAGGCGGTCGCACACCGGACGAGAAGCGCAGCGTCGCGCCACGTCTTTAAAATTCAAATACATTATTTTCTATGAGTGTAGGCACACCGGCGGTGCCGTTCAGCGTCTGTCCGCGGCGCCCAGTTACGTTGTGTTATATTTGTAAGAATTGTTCTAGACCAGCGGTTCTCAATTCCAGTCCTTGTGTACCCCCGCTCTGCATGTTTTGCACGTCTCTCTTTGTTAACACACCTGATTCAGATCATCTCGTTAGAAGTGAGCTCCGTGCATGAACTGTG
>NW_015505577.1:140128-145434 GCF_001515645.1 Sinocyclocheilus grahami
GACTGGAAATGAGAACCGCTGTTCTAGACATGCCAAAAATGTGAGGCTACAGCACAGCAGCTGCTCTTCTTCTTCGTCGTCTCGTCTGATGTGCTCACTCAACCTAGCGTTCTAACCACGACCTCGCCCCTCCCCACCCCCAACCATATGAATTTCTGTAGGCGGGAATTATTTGTAATGATATTCCAATGAGTCGCTTTGTGATATCACAAAGCCCGGAAAACAAACACTGTAGTCCAAACGAGCCGTTTGCTGTAGTTCTTGAAAATGGATTTTTAAAAAACTAAATATCTCCCTTTGGAGTGGACTTTGAGATTTGTAACTTTCTAGATCTTTTTTATGCCCAAACATACACACTACACACTGACTAAAATTAAATAAGTGAAAAGGCATAATAGGACCCCTTTAATACAAAGGTATGGTGTGCATCACAGCAGTTAAATCTGTCTATCATGATAAAACCTTCATATCAACCTATATAATGAGTTTGGAAATTTTAGAGAAATGCTTATCAAATGCATTACACTGTAAATAAACCTATTAGATTTTAGTTGACTAAATCTACAGATTTATTTGGCTAAAATCTTATGATATTTAGTCGGCTAAAACTAAAACAATTCAGATGACTAAAATATGACAAACTAAATGCCATTTTAGTCAGAAGACTATGAATAAGACTAAATCAAAATTTGCAGTCAAAATTAACACTACAATGCACATATGCATCGACAGGATTTGTAACCGAAGCATGGAGAAAACTAGTGAATTATTACACCCCTACTGTAAGCTGCGATGCTTACCTGCTCTTTAATATCCTGTAGTTGCTGTTGTAGCTTCTGTACATCTGCATTGACATTAGTGTTGTCTTTGTCCCTCTGCAAGCCTGGGATATTTCCGCTGGCTGAAAGGCAAAGCAGAAACCACTGAGAAAAGTATCACCAGTTCAATAGTCAATCATGCAGTTGGTGAAAGTTGATCTCTGGGCCTCGGCATTTGCAGATCCCAGAGCCTTCTAACTTATCTAACAAGGAATGACTTGATGATTCTAGAAGTTTCGCGCCTGTTCTGACACTTTACATGGCTTATAAGGGGCACCCTGGTGCGGGATCAACCCGCAGCACTGAATCGCAGCAGGCCGCAAGCAGGCCTATGGACCCGCTTGACAGCCGCTCCTATTCGTGTAGTGCAGGCCAGAGAGAATGACATATGCTGAGGTGGAGATATGGACTTTGAGCCCAAAGGAGCAGGAAGGAGTTGAGGCAGGAAGAACTTGGGGTGAGGAATAGAATACTTACACCAACTTAGTGCCAGATTGTTGGGCTGGAGAAGATCCTGCGACCCCCCTGCCATTGAGTTAGAGCCCTCTGCTGAGAAGCAACCAGTCACAGTGTTATGTAATGCATGCACCCCTGCTGTTGGCTCGGGGGCCAATCCAGCCTGGCCTGTGGCATATTCTAGTTCTAAATATTCATTAGAGGGAGGCAAAGGGAAGAGCAAGTTAACGTAAGTTTTTGACACAGTTGTTGTGGAAGGGAGATCCTTTAAGGCTGCAGGACAATCCTCCTGTGGAAGTGACGACAGTCACTATTATAAAAGAACGATTTTAAGTAGGGATGCACTGATGTGAACATTTTGGCCGATATTAATAAGCCCCCAGTTACAATAGCACCCAATATATATCCAATTTTTAAATGTAAACATTTGTAATAACAGCCAATAAGCAATATAGTATCAATAAATCGTGCATCCCTAATTTTATGGTTTTCCTTCAGTGGGAAAAAAACAAAACAAAACGCAACACATTTAAAGAAAAGGTTTTAGAGGCCGCAAGTGTTGAGAAGCCTGACATGGAGATATTTATGATGGATTAGTGTGAAATAAGACGACAGACTGGTTAATTTTAAGCCTGACAAGTTGGGAAAAAATTAGATGGATACTCACTAAAGGGGAAATTTAAGGCGGCATAGTGAGAGACATTTCTTGGATTCAGGGGTCGGCTAGCAAGACTGGATCATTTCCACAAGATCATTTAACAGTCCCCAAAACTTATTTTCCAAAAATGATGTAGAATCGGTCCGACAGCATCATTAGTGGATGTTTCCTGTGTTCATATTCAAGTTTAGTGGAAATTAAAGTTCTATGCCCACGTGATTGGCCACAGCCTTCAGATGCCAGTTTATCAAGTCCTCTTTTAGAGTGAGGAGCTTCTTACATGTGGGGACTAAAGTGCTCTAATCTTTAAAGTGACTGAAGTAGAAGAGAACCCCATCTATGGTGGCATTTCTCTCTCATTGCTCCGTCTACATGGAGAAAAGGGGGGAGTGTGTTAGGTCTATACGGGATGCTGCTTTGGTTTTGTGTGTGTGGAAAAGTGACGCCTTACAACAAACAGAGCTCAGGCACTAAAGACAGACCAAGATAAGAGCTAAAGGCTACATTCCTCTGTTGACTGGACTGTGTGCAAGTGTGTGTGTGTGGATCAGCAAGTCTGTAGGTCAGCAGAGATGTCAGTGTGGATGGAAGTTTTGGACATCTAAGCGAGGCTAAAAAGAAACAGATCCTCCTCTCTATAAATAAACACTGTAAAAAAGTGAACTTACACCAGTATCCCTTTGAACTCAAACTAAACCAACATAAAGAACATGGGCAGTGTCATGATCACATACAAAAGGAACGATGTTGTAACGAATAGTGGTGAATCACAACTCAAAATAAGATGGGACTAAAATAAATCTTGGATAGCCCCTGGACGTGTCCAATTATAGAAATATGCTATGTGTTCTCTGAAAAATGAATTTGGGGGTTCATTTTCCCTCTTCCTAAAAATCCTTATAACTTGTAGCGCATGTTACGAAGACATTCCAGAGCAGTTACAAAGCTCATTCCAGGGTGTTGATATTATGCATTAAGAGGAGGGGCTACATGTCTGATTTGAGTCATGAAAACACATTTGGGAAATAACAGATTAGTCATAACAATGGGGAGAAAAATGTGTGTGGGCAATAGAAACAGAGAAGCACTAACCAAAGCCAACATAAATATTAAACATGAGAGACATGAGAACCAAGGCAGAGAGAGGAAAGAGAAATTAAAAACGGGAACGTGTGGAAGTTCACTCACTAAGGTCCTCATCATCAGTGGCATCCTCCATACCTTTCCCTCCACAGCACAAAACGAAGGGAGTGCGGTGCTCCACCACGGCCCGACACTGTACACACTTTTTCATCAGGCTGGCACAGTCTGCAAGAATACACACAAATGCAAACACACACAAAGTACAGCGTTAAGGCTTGTTCACACCGGGACGAATATCTTGCGCGATTATCGCCGACGTTTAACGCCTCGTGACTAAACAAAGGGCGCCAATGTGAGTGTGCACACCGACGTGCAAAACGCGAGGTGTAAAAGCATCATTTAAAAAAAAAAAAAACGTCTCCGGCTCGTTTTTTCTTTGATGCGCCGCGTTAAAAACTGGCTGACCAATGAGATTGGAGCTTTTGTTTACGTGCCTGGAGCTGCTGAAGTTACAGTAAAATGCGACTTGGTGGCGCTCAAGCACAAAACCGTCTTGCCAAGCACACATTGATACCTAATGACGAAGAGGAAGTAAGTAGACCAAGAAGATGCATCGAGGCAAGATGAATGTAGAGCTGCTGGTCTCATTGGTGTCTGAACACAAAGGGCTTTATGACAAACGCAACATCAACTACAAAAATCTTGATAAGAGGGAGTTGTTATGGAGAGGAATTGCAGATCAAATAGGATTCGATGTGTACTGGGGTATTTCTGTTTTTCATTAAGTGCCATCTAATGTCAGGGAGTGAATTTGCACGTTCACTTGGCTCATCGCCAGCGAAAATCGCTTGGGTATGAACACAAAAGATGCGTCGAAAAACGTCGGCGATAAGCGCGCGATAATCGTCCCGGTGTGTACGAGGCTTAAGTCTCCTATTTTATATTTGACAAATTTCGAAAGCCTCCAAATGATTAACATGATCAAAACTTTGAAAAACCTTGTGTACACAATCTACTACATGCCTTCTGTCAGCTGATTGATAGTTCATACTTTTGTAGAAAGTAAAAGGCTTTTTACGTATAACTCTAAAACGGTTCACCTTCAGGTCTGTATGCCTCTTTTTGCTGGGAAACTTTTACAGATTTTTAGTAAACGCAAGAATAACTTTTTTGTTAGCAATATTTCAGGATGAAACAATTTACGTTTTTATATCTCCCAATAATATATCTTACTAAGATATATTATTGGGAGATACAGAGTGACAACTATTTTCTATTCAGTTTATGCAAGTAGTCGGCTAGATCTAATTGATTTACAAGCTATCAGAATTCCACGTTATTTTTAGGTATTTTTTTCCTCAAGTATGAACTCCATATTCTGTCATGAAAGCCTCAATATGATCAATGTATCAATATGATACTCAATAAATACGCATATGCAAACTTAAAAAAATATATATATAAATTTCAAAGCAAATGGTTCAATTACCAGTTCTATTTCAAATAAACACGTTTTTTTCTGACTATTATTTCATATACCAGGCTTTAAAGGGCTAAGTTAGCTTGTTAAATAGTCCGATAATAAAGTCAATACCCATTGAACAGGAGGTTGCGGTTTGAGTTTAAGACAGAAAAATGGCAATAAAACTGAAAGGGAGGGTCTTGCTGACAAGTGATAAATATATTTAGAGAGAATGAAACTCAGGGGATCTGGTAGGAGGGATGTTAGCTGAGAGCAAACAGCATGTGCTTCAATCATTTCTGAGCATATCCACAAACTCATAGAAAATAACCAAAAAAAATCCAAGGTTTTTATTTAGCACAGTGGCTAGATTAACAAACCTTTTCAATATTATTAACTCGTCGTTGTCTTTAGGTCACGTCCCAAAACCATTCAAGCTGGCGGTTATTAAGCCTCTAATTAAGAAACCACAACTAAATCCTAGTGAACTGGCAAATTACAGACCCATCTCAAATCTTCCTTTTATGTCTAAAATTTTAGAAAAAATTGTGTCTGCTCAATTGTGCTCCTTCCTGCAAAAAAATGATCTCTATGAAGAATTTCAAGTTTCAGGCCCCACCATAGCACAGAAACTGCACTTTTTAAAATTACAAATGACTTGTTTCAGATCAAGGCTGTATCTCATCGCTAGTTTTACTTGATCTTAGTGCTGCGTTCGACACTATAGATCATGACATACTCATAGATCGATTACAAAACTATACAGGTATTCAAGGGCAGGCTTTAAGATGGCTTAGATCCTACCTGTCCGATCACTACCATTTTGTTC
>NW_015505577.1:146014-179157 GCF_001515645.1 Sinocyclocheilus grahami
AGAGAGATATTACTTATTGGACCAAAAGACAGTACACCGAATCTCGTGGATTACATTTGCAACTAGACGGATGTACGGTTACTTCCTCTACAGTCAAAAATCTGGGTGTTATATTAGATAGCAACTTGTCTTTTGAAAATCATATTTCCCATGTTACAAAAACAGCATTCTTCCATCTTAGAAACATTGCCAAGTTACGAAACATGATATCTGTTTCTGATGCAGAAAAGCTAGTTCATGCATTCGTGACCTCTAGACTGGACTATTGTAATGCACTGCTAGGTGGTTGTCCTGCATCTTCAATAAGCCATATGTAGTCCAGAATGCAGCGGCTAGAGTCCTTACCAGGTCAAGAAAATATGATCATAATACCCCAATTTTACAGTCTCTGCACTGGCTACCTATTAAGTTCCGTATCAGTTACAAACTATTATTACTTGCCTATAAGGCCCTTAATGGGTTAGCTCCTGCGTACCTAACTAGTCTTCTACCACGCTACAATCCATCACGCTCCCTAAGGTCACAAAACTCTGGACTTTTGGTAGTACCTAGGATAGCAAAGTCCACTAAAGGAGGTAGAGCTTTTTCGCATTTGGCTCCCAAACTCTGGAATAGCCTTCCTGATAACGTTCGGGGTTCAGACACACTCTCTCTGTTTAAATCTAGATTAAAGACACATCTCTTTGGCCAAGCATTCAAATAATGCATCTCATAATCTTGTACTGCAGTTATATCTGATCAAATGCACATTATTATTCTTTAGTTTGGGTTAAACAAATCAATTTTGCTTGGTTGGAACAGCAGCTACGCTAATTATGTCTCTGTTTGTTTCTCTGTTTTTGCCGTAACTAGGATTTACACAAGCTTCAGTCTGGATCCAGAACAACCCCTCAGAGGACCTCTGATTTTTTCCGTACATTAAATGACAGTCACTACTGATAAGCTACCACTAAATATTGTAGAAACTTGCTTTGCAACGATTTGTATCGTAAAAAGCGCTATCCAAATAAACTTGAATTGAATTCAATTCGATCAGTGATGGGTTTTCTCAAGACAGAATTTGTGTGTTTGCTTGTTTAGAGTTAAACACCACGGCTATATTCATGGCGAGAAAAAAAATAAAGATACAGACTTTTATAAGAGGTTTTTAAAAATGACCTTCGAGTAAAAAAAAAAAAAAAAAAAAAAAAATTCTGTAAAGCGGTTATCCAGGTCATATTTTCACTTCAAAACCAATGAGAAAAAAACACAAGATATTATATTTTGCATACCGGAAAAGCCTATTTTTAGTTTTCTTTTTGCACTGTGACACGCATGACAAGTGCATTTTAACCACAAACTGTCAATACTGTAATGCACCCCGACAATTTCCTTAAAAATGACTATAATACAATGATTTTTTTTAAATAATCATCATCAGCTTAAAGTTGGCACAACAAATACTATCATTTCTGAATCTGATATATCATCTTAAACTTTAATTTCAAGTAAAACAAAATTGACATTTTTGCATTACAGCAATGATAATCTTGGAAGAAACTGTGATTAAATGTCATAAAATATTGTCTCAATTAATAAAATAGTCCTAAAGAGTGAACTATGACCAGAACATGTTCTAGACAAGTTTTGTGAGATTCATCCATGTTATTTTATATATTTTATGCTCATCCTGCATGTGAATACCTAAATGTCAGTATCTGTATCATAGTCATGTGATGTATGATATTCTGACAAGCTAGATGACAGAATGAGCTTTTTTGTCTGGATGAGAGACAGTCACACGGGGTGATGAGAGAAGAGGTGTGGTGTGGGAGAAGAAAGCACGCTGACTTACTCTCACAAGCGCACATGTGACCACAGGGTTGGAAAAGCACAGCTGCCTTTTTATCAGAGCAAACCACACACTCCTCAATCTGTGAGTGAAAAAAGAGAAGTGTTCACTATGGCACGTGAGAATATATGCATGCACAAAAGAAACTAGTGAGGTGGGTTTCTGTACCTTGGTTCTGGACTGGACCTGTTCCTTGCAAATTAGACACTTCTTGACGCGAGGCGAGCAGAGAGAGCAGGTAGCGATATGACCGCAGGGGCCAAAAAGCGTGTCCCTTTTCATATCCGAGCACACCATGCATTCCTCAAGAGTCTCATTATTACTGTTTACAGACGGACTACGGGAGCCAACCTGCCCACTGAGGACAAGAGAGGAAGAGAGAGAGAGAATAAAAACATCAATTGAGATATATAGAGATATAAAGTGCAAATGGATTAAAGGATGAATAGCAGGAAACGCATCATGAAGTCAATTTCAAATATCCGTAGTGCAAGCTTCAATATATCCCCTACTGGTTGGGCAGATACCTAGTCTTCTCTTTGTGGCATTTAGCTAGGGCCTTGCAGAGGCTTGGGTCAGGGCACAGGTCCAGAGGAGATTGGCCCTTCTTGTTACGGATGGTGAGGTCAGATCCATTGGCCGCCAGGAAGCAAGCAATAGAGGCTGCGCTTTTCTTCTCAGCCCCCTGAGTGCCCAGTCCCATAATTAACTGCGAAGATTCACCACAAACAGAGTCAAATACAGCAGATTAATATAGATTATCTATTAAAGTCACAATTAGCCATGTTGACATTTAATTCATTACACTATGCAATTAAAATGAGAACAGTGCAGTCTATAAAAAAAAAACACATTTTCTGATGAATCAGAATTCTATTTTCTGAATATCTATTTCTAAGTCCTAGGAGAATACAAACTAACCTAATTATATACAGAGCCAGTGTTTCTAACGAAAGCGTTACATTTCTTCTTTATAACAGACACCGTTTTCATTTCATCACTGAATGAAAATATTTTAATGTCCCTCCATTGAAAGCCTATGCAACCAAAATGTTGATGCTTAAAAAAGTTAAAGACACAGTTAGGGTGACCATATGTGCTCTTTTTCCTGGACACGTCCTTGCCAGGATTTCTATATTGCCTAAAATATCCAGGTTTGGCTTCGTTTTTCTGTTTTCATACTTACTTTTATAAGAGGTTTTTAAAAATGACCTTCGATTAAAAAAAACAAACACAAAAAAAATCGACCGCTTAGGTAAAGGTGAATCTCAAATTTGTAAAGCCTTATCCAGGTCATATTTTCACTTTAAAACCAATAGGAAAAAAACAAGATATTATATTTTGCATACCGGAAAAGCCTATTTTTAGTTATCTTTTTGCATTGTGACATGCATGACAAGTGCATTTTAACACCAAAACTGTCAATACTGTAATGCACCCAGACAATTTCCACTAGTTTTATTTCAAATTTAAATGCAACCAAAATGTTGATGCTTAAAAAAGTTAAAGACACAGTTAGGGTGACCATATGTGCTCTTTTTCCTGGACACGTCCTTGCCAGGATTTCTATATTGCCTAAAATATCCAGGTTTTGGCTTCGTTTTTCTGTTTTCATACTTGCTTTCGAATTGAATCTCGATCTGTCTGCGCAGCGCTGCTTCAAGTCGAACACAACACGCATATGTACGCATATTTGCATCGCTTTGACCATTCTCTGTAGATCCCACCTTCTCACGTGCCACAATTGGTCGACTATGTACAATGCCTGCTCGTTATTGGTCAAACTACTTTTTGATTGCTTTATATGATGAACGGATTTCATTTAGGCCTTTATTCACACAAAAACACTGATCAATGCAGATACATATAGCTCATCAAATATGGTTATTCTTGCTTTACATGCAAGAACAAATCTACTTGGTTGTTTGTGAGACACAAAAGGACAAACCTTATTGGTTCCCATGAACAGGCATCTTTGTGTATCTTAATTTGTGTCAAAGATAAATGAAAGTCTTATGGGTTTAGAAGAACTGAATAATGTATTGATGTATGAAGCACTGTTCACGCATAAATCGCTTTCAAACAAAGTAGCTTTCTGTTGGTCAGCACTGAGAATTTGATTGACCATCTTGAACACAAACAAAATCTGCACAGGGAACTTTTTAGCCTTCATATTAAACTCCCGATAGCACAGATTTTTATTGAAATGACTGGATTGTACCCACAAAATTTCAAAGAGCAGATATAGATGTACAAACAGTATATTAGTTACAGTTTTTGATGGTGTTCTGAATGCTGCTTACTGGCCAAATCAAGAATGTCAAGTCTCTAGCTCTTTAGAAATTGCTTGGGTCAGTAGTGCAAGGATATGGGATGTGGATGCCCATTTTATAATTCACCAGGTTAAAAATAAAAAGTCAAATCATTTAACTGAAATCACTCTTAAGCAATATAAGCAACATTAACAGTGATGCTTGTCTTAATAAACATCACTAAAATAATCAGTAATTGACTTCTGTGTAAAGAAACACAAAAGGCCATACATGTCCATGATGTAATGTTGTAGATTAATCTGGAATGATGAAATGCTATAGACCATATTGCGCTAATAAAAATGGGCAGATCTCGGCATACTAATTAATTCAGTGGAGTGTTTTAAATGGATGACATGACTCTGCTGCATGTGGTAAGTGTGATGACTTGATAGAGAGAGAGATTTGTCTCACTGTTTGTGTTAATAAATGGCTGACTGCTGGCCTGGAAGTAGCCTCCTGTCACACAACGCTTGATTTACGACAGTCGTGGAGAGGCGGTGATGTGAACTGGCTGGGCTGGGGTCAGGCGTAAGAGGAGCTACAAAGGCTGTAAAAGATAGGGGTGCATGGGACCGGCATCGTCAGTCTCTCTGGTGTCAGACGTTATGGTGAGATTTTCTGACAGTTGATCCAGAGTGTATTGACAGCATAATGTGTTAATGAATATAAGGCTGTGGGGATGGGGGGTCATAAGTGCTGCGGGACACCTAAGAAACAATGGCACTGATGGAAGAATTCAAGTATAACAGCAGCAGCGCAGAGAAAAACCTGCAGATCTGTTGTTCTGATGTAGTCTATTAGCTGTACCCTGTTTGCAGGGTTTTCATATATGCATATATTTTTATGACCTTTTTAGACATACAAAAAGACATCCCAAACTAAATAAACTACCTAAAAACTAAAATATCTAACTTGGAACACAAAAGGAGATAATGGGGGCTGGACGATTCAAGCTTCATAAAGAAAAGAAGCAGCGTAAAAGCATTATATAAATGGTCTATTTTACTTGTGCACTATATTGCAAGTCCTACAAAAGACTTTGTGTGAGGAATGTACAGACAATTATGTTGTTCTTCACTAAAACCACCAAATTTGTGAACTGATTGTTCTTTGAACCAGTTAACTGAAAAGGTTTCAAATTATATTTTCAACGAATCTGTTGATCTGGTCTGATTTAGTTATGATCTCTTCACAGTGGTTACCAGGTCAGGTCAGTGAAGGTGAAATTGTCAGTCTAATTAACATATTTCAGTCTGTTACTCACACAAAACTTAGTATGGCTTCAGAAGACCTGGAATATGAGTGCATCATAAAGACTACTAAACTACTGGCCATATAATGCTTTTATTTTTTTGAAAACTTCAGGTCACATTTTACTGTAACCGAATGAGAAGTATAACTGGTACATTTTGTGTTCTAGTGAAATGAGTAGCAAGTAAATGATAATTTACATTTCCAGATGAATTGACTTTATGGGCTAAAATCTACAGACTGTAAACTATTAAATTTAAATTTATATGAGTTGAAAAGCTATAAGAAGCCGGTGGTTGATGGTGTGAGACTGATCACATCAAATTTAGCCACATCATGACTAGCTTCGCTCGCTGATGCTCTGTATGAAGTGTTCACTCTCTATACTGTCACACATTTGGGATAATTTACCTGAGAACATGGCATTCGTTGCATTTTAAATCTGCTCTGATAGAGTTCATTGGCTTGGTAATTTGACTGCCATCATTGTGCCAATGAATTATGAAGAGTGAGCATATACAGGTGCATCTCAATAAATTAGAATGTCGGGGAAAAGTTCATTTATTTCAGTAATTCAACTCAAATTGTGATACTCGTGTATTAAATTCAGTGCACACAGACTGAAGTAGTTTAAGTCTTTGGTTCTTTTAATTGTGATGATTTTGGCTCACATTTAACAAAAACCCACCAATTCACTATCTCAACAAATTAGAATATGGTGACATGCCAATCAGCTAACCAACTAAAAAATAAAACACCTACAAAGGTTTCCTGAGCCTTCAAAATGGTCTCTCAGTTTGGTTCACTAGGCTACACAATCATGGGGAAGACTGCTGATCTGACAGTTGTCCAGAAGACAATCATTTACACCATTCGCAAGGAGGTTAACCCACAAACATTCATTGCCAAAGAAGCTGGCTGTTCACAGAGTGCTGTATCCAAGCATGTTAACAGAAAGTTGAGTGGAAGAAAAAGATGCACAACCAACCGAGAGAACCACCTCATGCCTTATGAGGATTGTCGAGCAAAATCGATTCAAGAATTTGAGTGAACTTCAACATGAATGGACTGAGGCTGGGGTCAAGGCATCAAGAACCACCACACATAGACGTGTCATGGAATTTGGCTACAGTTGTCGTATTCCTCTTGTTAAACCACTCCTGAACCACAGACAACATCAGAGGCGTCTTACCTGGGCTAAGGAGAAGAAGAACTGGACTGTTGCCCAGTGGTCCAAAGTCTTCTTTTCAGATGAGAGCAAGTTTTGTCTTTCATTTGGAAACCAAGGTCCTAGAGTCTGGAGGAAGGGTGGAGAAGCTCATAGCCCAAGTTGCTTGAAGTCCAGTGTTACGTTTCCACAGTCTGTGATGATTTGGGGTGCAATGTCATCTGCTGGTGTTGGTCCATTGTGTTTTTTGAAAACCAACGTCACTGCACCCGTTTACCAAGAAATTTTGGAGCACTTCATGCTTCCTTCTGCTGACCAGCTTTTTGAAGATGCTGATTTCATTTTCCAGCAGGATTTGGCACCTGCCCACACTGCCAAAAGCACCAAGTTGGTTAAATGACCATGGTGTTGGTGTGCTTGACTGGCCAGCAAACTCACCAGACCTGAACCCCATAGAGAATCTATGGGGTATTGTCAAGAGGAAAATGAGAAACAAGAGACCAAAATATGTAGATGAGCTGAAGGCCACTGTCAAAGAAACCTGGGCTTCCATACCCCCTCAGCAGTGCCACAAACTGATCACTTCCATGCCACGCCGAATTGAGGCAGCAATTAAAGCAAAAGGAGCCCCTACCAAGTATTGAGTACATGTACAGTAAATGAACATACTTTCCAGAAGGCCAATAATTCACAAAAAAAAAATGTTTTATTGGTCTTATGAAGTATTCTAATTTGTTGATAGTGAATTGGTGGGTTTTTGTTAAATGTGAGCCAAAATCATCACAATTAAAAGAACCAAAGACTTAAACTACTTCAGTCTGTGTGCACTGAATTTATTTAATACACAAGTTTCACAATTTGTTGAATTACTGAAATAAATGAACTTTTCCACGACATTCTAATTTATTGAGATGCACCTGTAGTAACAGTCTCAGCCGCCATGGCCAAAGACCGTTGGCCGAATATCTGATGTATATAGCACACTAAATTGGAAACACTTCAGGAGTTTCAAAGTCATCATCGGATTGGTTGAATTATACAGGATTTCTGGGAGACGTGCGTGCCGCGTTCTTTAAGGTTCCGCCTGGAAACAAAGATGCTGTGATGCCAAACCCTTCATGGAAGAAGAAAGTCATCGTGTTTACAACTGTGACAATGAGCGCTTATCAGGATCAACTAAACGCTGGATTTTCAAAAGTATGTGAAGTATGTAAAGTTCGTGGAGTTTTACACACTGGTCTGTTATTGTAGGGCCATGCCCCTAAACATGACGTGGCACAAAACAAACCATGATTGGTTGCTTTACCTGTCAGTCATATGGCCTCTTGGGCAGTCCTTGGCCATTCAAAGCGGCTAAGTCTCCAAGACCTTCTGCCATCAGTCTGAAGGTCTGGCTACGCGAGATTAATATAGTAAATGTCTTGATTAAACTTATGTCTGCCAAAGCTGTTTTCTTTCTACTTTCTCTCTACCCACTCAATTTTCCACAAATATATGCAATCCCAAGAAAAGCGAAGGGATAATCAGGGGAGAATGTCTCACCTGAAGGATTGTGTAGTATACAGGACGCTGGACTGCAGAGGAACTGTGGCTCATTTGGCCGGTTACTCATGTGACAGCAGAAAAATGGCTCTTATAGCAAAGCACAATCTATCATTGTTAACACAGGGAAAAGCCTGAGAAAAGCCCTTACAGTTGCAGAGTATTTAAACTGCCTCAGTGTTTTACTAGGGTTGGGTTTTGACACAAATTTCATGATTCGATTTGATTCTCATTCACAAGCCTGAGATTCGATTTGATTCAATATCGATTATTTTGGATACATATCAGGTACAGTACATGCCAAATTCTTTGGATTTAAGAATCGATATTGTTTCGTAAAAATGAGAATCGATTAAAATCGATATATCGATATTTTTACGCAGCCCTATGTTTTACTACTTATTACTTAAGCTCTTTTGTGGGATCTGCGTCCTTGTTTGACGTAAAAGTTCAGTTGTTTGAGTGGTGTGAAAGCAATTTTGCAAATTCAGGAAATCACAATCAAGTTCAACTGAAAAGGTGGTTTGGAATATGGTTAATGCTCCTGATCACACTTACATCTCTGATTAAATCATGTTTCATAAAATGATAATGTTCATTGCATGGAACGGTGGTTGGATGTTTTCTTTAGGATGCTACAACTGCAGAGATGCACAGAGCATGACAACAAAATGTATCTGTAGGGTCCTATGATTTCTGTGATGTGAAAAATGTGGAGATCAAATCATAAAAATGGAATTAACAGTAAAACATGGAATGAAAAAATGTGGCAAACTTTTAATAAATTGTTAAATTGTATAAGTTTCATTATTTCTATTAATTAGACATGCTTGAGAGATCACTGAAATTTAATTTAACCATTAAAACGGAAAACCAGAAAAATTCAAATGGATAAACAACGGAATTGGAGAAAAATCTAATTTGGGGAAAAAATAAAACAATTCATAGGGCCCTATACAAGTAATATTTTGTCTTGTATGCTTTTTTTTTATATAATAAAAAAAAATAATAATTGTGGATCAATCCACCATTTGCGATTTGATCCCACCCCTTCTAATCAAGTACACTGCACTGAAAGTGTTTACTACATGATATTGTTAACGTAAAGCTTTTATTGAGAACACTTGTACTGTTTATATACTTCTCTGTACACACTGTGTTTTTGGAGGGCTCCCAGGGCTCCACTTTGCTGACGTCCTGCATGTCCTGAAGTTGGCGCAGCTGGGACAGAGTGTGGTGACGCAGGGCCTCATGCAGTGGTGTGTCTCCATCCTTGTCTTGCACATCTAACTTTGCCTCAGCTCGCACCAAGAGCTAGACACAAACAAAGAGGACTGAATTTAACCAGTGTGTTCTCAGCAGTGGTGGATTTAATCATGCTCATGTTCACTGATGCAGATGAACAAGCTAACAATGACATCTAAAGCATGTGTCAAATTTCATTATGTATGTATATGACAAAAATAAGATGGTGTAACGTGAGACACAATAAGAATGTTTTGTTTGATTATTACTTGAGAATCTTTCTTAATAGACCATGCCAATACAGATGCTTTGAAATAAGGAAAGTTGCACTGCTCTTATATGACCACAAGATGGCACTTTAGCTTCCATTGAGTCCCCTATTCCACCCCCATACCTCTCCTGGCATAGTCCAGATTGCTCAGGACTAAATGAATTTAATTGGAGGGGATAAATCTGCAGCAGAACTCCCTGCATTTATATCTTAAGCTGGGGCACTTAGCTACATTGCTTCATCAATGCGTTTGTGTTGAGCAGGAAGCCAGAACACTGGGTGAGGGGTGTAGATGTCAAACACTGAAAGGAAATTAACAGAACAGAATGGAGGAAGACAGAACCACTTACTCGCACTATCTGGGTGTGCTGGCGTTCTACAGCAAGATGCAGTGCCGTCTGCTGGTTAACATTCTGTATGTCCAAACTGGCATTTCCCTATGGAAAGAGCAACACAGAGAAAGAAAAAAAATCATGCTTTAAACTTTAACCATTGTGATATTTACACTTATATCGATACATTATATAGTGCCTTACAAAGGAACACAAAAAAGTGATTATTTGGGTATTTATTCACATACCACAATAAAAAATGTTTTCACTGAGGTTCAGTAAGTAATTGTCGATATCGCTCCTCAGCTACTGAAGATGAATTGCTGCTCATGAGCATGCCTTCTAGTCCCATAGGTTGTGTTAGGAAATGGGAGCTAATGGTGATTTGTATTCAGATATTCCCTGACTGAAACCCCATAGCAACATCTCTCTGCACTACTGCAGTGCAGCTCTACTGTGGTTCGGAGGCTGAGGCTTAAGTCGCTGGTGTGAACCTTTTCTTTGTCTCTCCCTCTCTTCCGTCATGGCAGGTAATTGACAAAGGGCTGCCCTGAGCCAGCGCAGCATTCTCATAACTCTGCTGGAATGTTGCAATAACGTTGTTACTGTGCCGCGACATAACACTCATGTGACAGCAGAAAAATGGCTCTTATAGCAAAGCACAATCTATCATTGTTAACACAGGGAAAAGCCTGAGAAAAGCCCTTACAGTTGCAGAGTATTTAAACTGCCTCAGTGTTTTACTAGGGTTGGGTTTTGACACAAATTTCATGATTCGATTTGATTCTCATTCACAAGCCTGAGATTCGATTTGATTCAATATCGATTATTTTGGATACATATCAGGTACAGTACATGCCAAATTCTTTGGATTTAAGAATCGATATTGTTTCGTAAAAATGAGAATCGATTAAAATCGATATATCGATATTTTTACGCAGCCCTATGTTTTACTACTTATTACTTAAGCTCTTTTGTGGGATCTGCGTCCTTGTTTGACGTAAAAGTTCAGTTGTTTGAGTGGTGTGAAAGCAATTTTGCAAATTCAGGAAATCACAATCAAGTTCAACTGAAAAGGTGGTTTGGAATATGGTTAATGCTCCTGATCACACTTACATCTCTGATTAAATCATGTTTCATAAAATGATAATGTTCATTGCATGGAACGGTGGTTGGATGTTTTCTTTAGGATGCTACAACTGCAGAGATGCACAGAGCATGACAACAAAATGTATCTGTAGGGTCCTATGATTTCTGTGATGTGAAAAATGTGGAGATCAAATCATAAAAATGGAATTAACAGTAAAACATGGAATGAAAAAATGTGGCAAACTTTTAATAAATTGTTAAATTGTATAAGTTTCATTATTTCTATTAATTAGACATGCTTGAGAGATCACTGAAATTTAATTTAACCATTAAAACGGAAAACCAGAAAAATTCAAATGGATAAACAACGGAATTGGAGAAAAATCTAATTTGGGGAAAAAATAAAACAATTCATAGGGCCCTATACAAGTAATATTTTGTCTTGTATGCTTTTTTTTTATATAATAAAAAAAAATAATAATTGTGGATCAATCCACCATTTGCGATTTGATCCCACCCCTTCTAATCAAGTACACTGCACTGAAAGTGTTTACTACATGATATTGTTAACGTAAAGCTTTTATTGAGAACACTTGTACTGTTTATATACTTCTCTGTACACACTGTGTTTTTGGAGGGCTCCCAGGGCTCCACTTTGCTGACGTCCTGCATGTCCTGAAGTTGGCGCAGCTGGGACAGAGTGTGGTGACGCAGGGCCTCATGCAGTGGTGTGTCTCCATCCTTGTCTTGCACATCTAACTTTGCCTCAGCTCGCACCAAGAGCTAGACACAAACAAAGAGGACTGAATTTAACCAGTGTGTTCTCAGCAGTGGTGGATTTAATCATGCTCATGTTCACTGATGCAGATGAACAAGCTAACAATGACATCTAAAGCATGTGTCAAATTTCATTATGTATGTATATGACAAAAATAAGATGGTGTAACGTGAGACACAATAAGAATGTTTTGTTTGATTATTACTTGAGAATCTTTCTTAATAGACCATGCCAATACAGATGCTTTGAAATAAGGAAAGTTGCACTGCTCTTATATGACCACAAGATGGCACTTTAGCTTCCATTGAGTCCCCTATTCCACCCCCATACCTCTCCTGGCATAGTCCAGATTGCTCAGGACTAAATGAATTTAATTGGAGGGGATAAATCTGCAGCAGAACTCCCTGCATTTATATCTTAAGCTGGGGCACTTAGCTACATTGCTTCATCAATGCGTTTGTGTTGAGCAGGAAGCCAGAACACTGGGTGAGGGGTGTAGATGTCAAACACTGAAAGGAAATTAACAGAACAGAATGGAGGAAGACAGAACCACTTACTCGCACTATCTGGGTGTGCTGGCGTTCTACAGCAAGATGCAGTGCCGTCTGCTGGTTAACATTCTGTATGTCCAAACTGGCATTTCCCTATGGAAAGAGCAACACAGAGAAAGAAAAAAAATCATGCTTTAAACTTTAACCATTGTGATATTTACACTTATATCGATACATTATATAGTGCCTTACAAAGGAACACAAAAAAGTGATTATTTGGGTATTTATTCACATACCACAATAAAAAATGTTTTCACTGAGGTTCAGTAAGTAATTGTCGATATCGCTCCTCAGCTACTGAAGATGAATTGCTGCTCATGAGCATGCCTTCTAGTCCCATAGGTTGTGTTAGGAAATGGGAGCTAATGGTGATTTGTATTCAGATATTCCCTGACTGAAACCCCATAGCAACATCTCTCTGCACTACTGCAGTGCAGCTCTACTGTGGTTCGGAGGCTGAGGCTTAAGTCGCTGGTGTGAACCTTTTCTTTGTCTCTCCCTCTCTTCTGTCATGGCAGGTAGTTGACAAAGGGCTGCACTGCCAGTGCCGCATTCTCATAATGCTGCTGGAATGTTGCAATAACGTTGTTACAGTGCCGTGACATAACGCTGAGCAACAGTGGTGTGTGAAGGAGAGGCGCTAAACCAGTTAAGCCAAATTCACACATGCAGAATGTTTGAAACTGTTCAACTCGAGACCACTGTAGGGGTGGGTGGTCTTCCCAAAATACCAAATCACGATCTTGTGACAAAAAAAATCACGATCCACGATTTGAATCACGATGTTCCCAATTTTGAGGCGTACTATCGAGAATATCCATACTGGAACAAAGCCTATGACTTATCTATTTGAACTATTTCAAACACAGTATTGCATTAAACAACCAAAATGGTCATTAAAGCCTGAGTTAAACTTTAAAACACTGAATCACTGTATTAATTAATTATACATTAATTCTTGAAGTTATAAAGTGATTCAGTCAAGAGCAGTGAGTGATTTTCTCTGTCTTTTTTTGTTTGATTAACAATGACACAGACAGCAGTAGGTATTTGCATTAGGCTTTAAGACGGAATGCACGGATCTAATACACTGACACGCATCCGATTTATTTCCCAATTGTTGGTACATGATAGAGACGCATTATAGAATAATTACCAGCCACAGTCATCTAACAGGCACTGATGTAGTTTTAACATTATTATGAGGACATAAAAGATCACAATCTCTACGATTTGCCTGAAAAGTAAATCATAGACATCTTCAAGATCGATCACAATATAAAATCGTCAGATCGCCCACCCCTAATTGCATCCTATTTGCACAGGAAGTTGAAGTGGAATGACAGGAAATTACACTAATTTCTGTTATATGAAATTATTTTAATTCTACTTCCTAAAATCCAAAATTAAATTTCCCTTCAAAATTACATTTCCATTCAAAAAGCGTTCTTAATTTAATTTTGATTGATGCAAAGCTCTGCTATCAACGTTATACATAATATTTTGTTTTAAAGGGTTATCTACATGAAATATTTCTACATGAAATATCCACGAAAATATTCTATTCTCTACCTTAAGAGTCACTGTGACTGTACAATGCGCCTAGTACAATGAGAGCTGGGATACTTTCTCAGCTCTTCTGGGCCCCTAATGACATTAACTGCATCAATTATCCACCTGAATCATTATCTGCACAGGTGCTTGATGCTTTCACCCTTCTAGTGGACTGAATAACCTGCTGGAGTACAGGGTGGGGCCTTGCTATAGAGCGTATTAGAACTGCTGACCTGGTGGACTAGGAGCTCTGCCACCTCCACGTGGTTGTTGAGGGCAGCCAGGTGAAGCGCAGTATAACCATCATCCTTTTTCTCATCCACTATCCATGGCCGTGGCAATTTGGATAGTAGCACACGCATGGCACTGCAAAACAACATACAAAATACACATTTCAGTAAGCAGGCTTTTATAAATTTGGTGAGGCTGTGAAGGTCACATGAAGGGCACTGAACTCTGGGAATCAAGGAAGCAACAGAATAAACACTAGAGTACTAAATGAGGGGAACAAGAGGTAATAGAGCAATAAAGGATAACAGAGCACTTGAACAATGACAAAACATTATTATGAGGAAAAATATTGCATGAGAATTGTATCTGGTGATACTTTAAGATGTAAATAACAGGCACAATTACACAAGTGACAATAATGATCCATCATGAAAACAAGTGAGCATGGCTATTAAAAACATTTGATCTTAAAAGTTGAATGCTGTCTTAATGTCTCCAAAAAAAATTGAATAAAAGATACAGTACATTGAGTACACCGAGTACATTGATCATTTGGTCACATACTGGCTGATTTATCCGTCCAGTACTTGAGTAGGTGACCAAAATGTACATTTAAGTAAGTGCAGATTAATGTAAAAAACAGGGAATATATGTAAAGCAGATAAAATGAAGACCGTAGAGCCCTAAGGACGTCAAAAGGGCCTTTGGAACAGCCAATAGAGAGGCCATGCCACCCATCCAATCTCCAGAAAAACTGACATACCCAAGCAATCTCATCAGGCCATGCCAAATCAAGGAAATATCACTTCATGCAGCACAGGTTTAGTATTCTCAACTGCCTTTGAGTGTTAAGGTTGTTAAAATATCATTGGTGGGATGAGTGGAAATAAATGAGGATGCATCTAAAGGAAGAGAAAAGAAAAAAAAGAAACTGATGAATGTAATTTCAGAGATGAGGTGGATTTGTGGAAGCCTCTGAAGTACTGCTTTTTGCTGCAGGGTGGATTCTGGTAAACCCAAAGCCAGTCCCTAGTTTCTTAGGTAGTGTGGAGAGAAAGCATCAGCGCAGTATACATTTGGAGCGCTGTGCAGCAAAGCAGCTGTACTGCAGTGTACACGGCATGCACACACGCACAGTCCAGTTACATCTTTACACCTGCAATGCTCATGGAGTTTGTGGATATGCCCCTTAAATAATGTTTAAGAAAATGTGATTGTCAATTGAGTGAAGAAATTCAAACTGATCACACAAAGATAACCGTGGTTTCGATACATGCAGCAAGACCCATGAAACTCTTTTGAGTGTATGTTAAGTTTTACAACAATTGGTGCATACTGGGGCAAGAAATGGTGACAGAACAATGGCGCAAAAACATCCCGCTCAGGATAGTAGCCAATATAGAAAACAGCCTGGCACTGGTGCATTCTCGTATTAGCCAGAATGCGATGGATCATTGGCAGCAAGTCGCTGGCATTGTGAGTGGCAAGCCCTTCTAGATGCGGCGTAGTTTGACAGGCTGCCTGCCACAGTGGTGGAAATGGGCAGGCATTAATATTAATGCAACTCCTGGCACTACTGCATTGCATCAACTTTTTTGTTGAGGAGTTTAAAGAACACAAACAATGCAGTCTGTGTTAGGGCTGTAAAAATGACTGAAAAACTAAATTCAAATTTTTTAACTTAAATATTATTAAAATTTGAATTATATTCTAATTTAAAAGGCATAATTTCAGTTGGGGAGAAAAAAGCTTTTGGCTTCTCTCCTGAGGCCACAAGAGGGCGCATCGAGCAAAATATTATGCACGTTTCTTCAAAGCGTAATAAAATAACACGACTATCTTTGTATAATGTTTAAAATAATGTTTATAAACCATATACAATTAATAAAGTTGCTTAAACAATTAGAAAAAAAACAGCACCATGCATGTATGTATAATTTAATACAAAGGACCGAAAACCAATCACAAAGAGTAGGCTACTTTCTTCATTTAAAAACATGAGATACAGTGGGATGGGGAAAAACCGTCTTTAGACATTTTTTTAAAAGTTGAACTTGCATTAATTTTACATGGCTTTCTAAACATGCCGCTCTCTGCGAGACGCGAGTGCAACGCTGATAGATGTCCCTCTAGAAAATGTGATAAATATGCGTTCTGTGTGAACGGTCTGGTTTCAGTTTTGACGTAAACAACATCATCTCCACACTGATGCTCTCATTTTGATATATTGAATGAACAACGTAGCAGCGCCGCATCTAGTGGGTTCAACTGGATAGGCTAACAAAAGCATTTAAATGCAATCAATGACACATACATCGTCATTGCATCTCGTGCGCCACTGATAAGGCTGCCTGACGGCTGACGCAGACTTTAAATTCGAATGCAACGTTTTTGCATTCGAATGTAGGATTTTTTTTTTTTTTAATTCGACGAATATTCGAAATTCGAATTTTGACAGCCCTAGTCTGTGGCAAAAACCCCTTGTAATTCCTTCCTGGAAATGATTTGTTCTACTGTGAGCAAAGGGAAACAGAGATGATGAATGGTTTGTTATTGGTGGCAAACCTTTATAGGGTCTTGATAATTGACTTGACGTAGGTAACAGTCTCCAAATAAGAGGTGAAGAACAAGGCTCAGAAGCAGCAATGAGGCTGAAGTAGCCGTATGAACACCCAAATGAACATGGGGGCAAATGTAAAACTGAAAAGAGCGGAAAAGGCAGGAGTGAGAGATAAGGTGAAGGAGAAGCACGATGGAACTGGGTCACCCTGTGAGATACGAAGATCCCTCAGGAGCATGCAGACGAGGCCTGTTGTCTCTGGTAGCCACATGGTAATTTCTCATAGGCCTGAAGCTCACTGTTACTAGGAAGGAAAAGGTGAACACTACCTTACAGTATAGCACAAGCAATTTGTTAGCAGCAGAGCTGAACGCTCCAATCTTTTCAATGCAGCAAAGAGTGAAGCAACTATATGATAGGCCTGGATAAGATGAACTAGTCAACTCTGGGAACACTGGAATAAGCACCACCTTGTATGAAGACTTCAAGACTATAATGTTGTGAAGTTAGATGGCATGGTGCTCCTGGCATACACTATGGGTGAGAAATGTAACACTTTATGCTCATATAAATGAGCACTCCACACATAAAAATGGTGTGTGGCTGTACAATTGGCTGTACAAAGGCTGTACCTTTTTCCTTTTATCTTTATGTATACCAAACATGATTATAAATAATAGCCCGATGCCTATAATAATGCCAATGGACCTTGCTTGAAAGAATAAAAAGAACGAACAATGGCTGAAATGAGACCAAGTAATTTAAACTTTAAGAACAATCAAGACAGAAAGTGGATCTGCATCCCAGAATGTCTGCTGAGTTAAGAAGAGTTTGTTATTAAAGGTGGGGTAAGCGATTTTTCAAAAACACTTTAGAAAACTGATTCGGGCCGAGTAGCAAAACAAACTTGTAGCCAATCAGCAGTACGGGGCGTGTCTACTCATGATGTGGAGGAGAGAGGGTTCAGTGCACATGACGGACATTAGCCGAGCCGAGCGACAGAAAGATGGAGATGCCGGATAAAGAAAACAAAAGAGGAAAACGTCTGCGGAACAAAAGAAGGCTTAAGGCAAGAAGTAGGACCCGTGTAAATATCAGAACAGCTTTCCAGCGCTGGAGAGAACTCAAGGAGCGGAAGGCCTGGGATCGGACGCCGAGGTTGCTTTGTTTCTTCTCGATAGGTGAGTAACACCGTGTCTGCGCCACAACAGCTAAAGTCTGTCTAGTACACTAGAGGTTTCTTCGGACAAAGCGACCGTTGAAAATCATTTGAAATTTGTGTCAATACATAAATAGAATGCAGCAGCAGTTTTTTGTTGGGGATTTGTTTTGTTGTGTCGTGCCACATCCAGTGTAGACCATAGATATGTATATATATCTATGGTGTAGACAGCATCACTGATTATAATGAGTTCCATAGTATTTTGTTGTGCCGTGCCACTCGCGTCTGGTGTAGACAGGTGTAACATTGCTTTTGCTTTGTTTCACAGAACTAATCGTTGCCTGGGTTGTGTATGTATGTGTGGGGCAGAGCTATCAAAATAGGGGCGAGACCCTTTTGGGGTAGGGGCGTGTTTGTTTTGGTGATTTCAAATGTCAAATGTCAACATTGGCTACCAGAAATCGCTTACCCCACCGCACATGACGGACATTAGCCGAGCCGAGCGACAGAAAGATGGAGATGCCGGATAAAGAAAACAAAAGAGGAAAACGTCTGCGGAACAAAAGAAGGCTTAAGGCAAGAAGTAGGACCCGTGTAAATATCAGAACAGCTTTCCAGCGCTGGAGAGAACTCAAGGAGCGGAAGGCCTGGGATCGGACGCCGAGGTTGCTTTGTTTCTTCTCGATAGGTGAGTAACACCGTGTCTGCGCCACAACAGCTAAAGTCTGTCTAGTACACTAGAGGTTTCTTCGGACAAAGCGACCGTTGAAAATCATTTGAAATTTGTGTCAATACATAAATAGAATGCAGCAGCAGTTTTTTGTTGGGGATTTGTTTTGTTGTGTCGTGCCACATCCAGTGTAGACCATAGATATGTATATATATCTATGGTGTAGACAGCATCACTGATTATAATGAGTTCCATAGTATTTTGTTGTGCCGTGCCACTCGCGTCTGGTGTAGACAGGTGTAACATTGCTTTTGCTTTGTTTCACAGAACTAATCGTTGCCTGGGTTGTGTATGTATGTGTGGGGCAGAGCTATCAAAATAGGGGCGAGACCCTTTTGGGGTAGGGGCGTGTTTGTTTTGGTGATTTCAAATGTCAAATGTCAACATTGGCTACCAGAAATCGCTTACCCCACCTTTAAGTGCAACTTGCATAATGCCTTCTTTAAAGTGACTTCCTACCAACTTTGTCTTTATTGGACACATGGCTGTGAAATTGTAATAAAATTAATTAGCATAAAAAGTGTGGTTAATCACTGAATTTCTACACTGATTGTAACTGAAGAGTCTGATATAGTAAAAGATTTTGTGAAAATGTGAGGAAGAAGGTATTGCAGAACACATTACAAACTTTAATTTGCTTAATTTTACAGATATGTCTGTCTCGCACAAATTATCTGAATCAACGAGGGACCCAATGGCACAGTAATATCTGTGACCTAATTATGTATTCTGTTTCTAGAAGCATATTGATAAAAAAAAATGTACAAATCCAAAACATTGCTGCACTCACATGGCAACAGATAATAATATGTATGCTACAAGAATATCAAAACAAAAAAGATAGGGCCTATGGTATTTCAAACACGAAATATAAATCCACATTTCACTTAGACTATGCATGATATATAGGTGCTATTTATATATATAAAAAAAACATTAAATGTAAATGCTTACAGGGATCCAAAAAGCATAATAAATACAAACTCATGGATGCATGATTGATTTAAAATAGTTTTTTACACTTTTTCTAGATTGGAGGGAAGATGACATTTGACAGTGAGTTAACACTGAGAATTTTCTTCTTTGTGTAGTGTTGAAAAATTCTTCGATTGGTAGCTGACTCACTTAGGGGAGTGGTAGACATCACTGCTATAAATCTTAGGCTTTAAATGACTCCAACCCCAAGCCGTTTACTCGAGGTGGGTAAATTCAATCCACCAAAGTAGCTCAGCTGGTGTCCAAGCGCTTCAGAAGCAAGCAGCAAAGAAACACTAAACTAACAAGCCAGCAGACAGATGTCTAATAAGCGTGCATTAAAGATACAATTGGGTGCACTTGAAGTTAGATGCCCATTAACATCAGTATGATGCATTGCTGACAGGATGATTTAATGATCTGCATTGGGGTTCTATTTACAGCTTGCTCAAGCATTACGGTCACACAATGCATTTATAATACGTTTAGGTCTTGCCAAGTAAAGAGTATTAATAGTGTAATCTAGGAGTCTGACCAAAATCTTATATCATGCTATAAATTATTTTGGTAACACTTTATTTTACTGACCGATTCTCAGTATTAACTAGTTGTTTATTAGCATGCATGTTACTAGCATATTGGTTGTTTATTAGCACTTATTAGGCACAAATTAATTACTTATTCTGCATGACCATTTTCTAGATCCTTTAACCCAACCCGATACATAAACTTAAAAACTACATTACTATTAATTATTAGCAAATTAGGAGTTAAGAGTTTATTGAGGGAAAACTCTTAATAGTGCATGTGTGTTCCCTAATCTAAAGTGTTACTATTATTTTTTATTTTATTTATTATTACAGGAACTGTATTTAGCATGGCATGGTTATTTTTGATTGAAATAGAGCTTCAATATTATTATTATTATATATATTTTTTTGCATTACATAACCATGTAATGTCTATTTTTCGACCATAAAGGGAGTTTAAAAATGAATTTAAATTCATGTCATTTTATTTTTGTCACTTAAATGCATCTTAAGTTTTTTCCTGCTTTTGCTTTTCAACAAACATTTAAAAAAAATTTTTTATAAAATACAATTCCAATTATACGTTTTTGTAGATTAATGCAGAAAAGTGTTATATAGAGGCAAGTCATCTTTAAACTAAGGGGATGCTGGAAAAATACCATCAATAGAAACTATTTATTTTTGAACTCAAAGCGCAGATGCTAGTTGAATCATGAGGCCATCAGTGCTCAACTTCTCCATCATTCTCTTACCTGTCAATTTGAGTTAAGTAGATACAGTGACCTTCAAGTGACCATATGGGTTTCTATAGCAACTATGTATGAATTATTCAACTCTTGATCATGGGTCAGTTATTAACTTGGGTCACTATGCAAATGCAAACTGTAAATGCTACTGATGCACGGACACAGTTGGGGTGTCTTTGTGCTCCAATAAATTTTGATTCATTAATGGGAGGAATTAGAAGTGATTGGAAGTCAACCGAATATCTATTGAATAACATTGAGTCGAGTCTATAAAATGTTAAATCCTTTTTGAACAGGGATGAAGGTTACAACTAGAAATAAAACTGTTCTTAAAGCAATGGCAAGTACAAGCCATCATAAAAACAGCATATCAGTTTTAAATGCTATAAAATCTCATACTTGCATTAGATACTTAAATTATTATTAATTATTCTAGTGCTTCACTTACTTTATATACCCACCTCCCTTGCTGCTACTCATGATATCATTCACAGTCATGTGACACCACATTCATTATGACACCAACCACAACAACTATTGGCTCAGATTTATGACTTGGCCAACCCCCAGAACAAGAGCAAGTGATTTGATTGGGCAAAAGGCAGTTTGGCTCGTGTCAGTCTGTCCTTGATTGATTACAGTCCTTTACCCCAGTGGAGGTGGACATATGCATGTGGGGGAAAGGTTGAAATGTGCATTGTCCAAATAGTTTTCCATTTTTGGTTGCAATGACTCCAGCAAATCGTCTTGTAGGTGATTTGTGGAAAAGTGGAATATAAAAATGTAGACATTTTGAAATCCACCCCAGGCACCGTTAGCCACCACTCCTGCCTTATTAACATAAAAAGACTACACAATGAAGTCAATATTCCTTGTCTATTAACCAGACGCTTGACTATATGATGCATTCAAAGTCATTGAACAGCTTTGCATGAAAAACATAGTTGTTCAAGGCACATCTTCCTTTCTGATTCAGACATCACTCCATTCGTTGTAATAACTGGACCTTCTCTTTGTTTACAAATGTGATACAGCACTTGCAACCACGCAAAGACGCATGACGTGAAAATGACATTTCCCACAAAATCAGAACAGCTCAAGTTACAAATCTTTATTATAAGCTTACTGTTGTAAATTGAGGCAAGGAGTCACGTTTGAACAGATTCTATTTTAGATTTATTTTTGGCCTTTTGAACTGATGGATATGACAGTGAGAGAGTGGGCAGGAAACAAAGTGGGAGAGATAAAGGGTGACAGGATCAACAAGGACCATGAACGGGATTCGAACTTCGGTTCCATGAAGAGCAGCCATGCTACATTTTGGAGTGGTGCCCATGAGGCTACTGGCTCAGACAAACTGCTTTTTTTTTTACTTGTTCAATAATAGATTTTTGTTCATTTTAACTTATATATATCGGATTGTTGTGCAATATTCTTAGGTATTCCACGTATTAACCAATTATAATCACCACTTAAAATATTTACACCTATGCCCTCTGAGTCATAATTTTAAATAAAACATGGTTGAAATTAGTTGGATCCAATGCTACTCATATTGTTGGGTTTTTCTACCATTGGGTATTACAGTAAATGTGTAGGTCTGTTTAGAGCTGAGGTGAGAGATCAGAGTGGAACAGTGGTACAGCTGCAGTGGGGCTGAGTGGAACAATGGCCAGGAGCTGAGAGACCCGCTGCCACAGGCTTCCCCCGACAGCACTCAGGTCGGCCCTTCATAAATCACTTTTTTGCCGTGTGCCGCTCAGCAGCTTTACCCGCTGCCTGATGGAATGCTTAAAGGGCTGAGGATCAGGGGAGAGAGAAATAGACTAAGAAAAAAAAAAACAGGGAGGAGGATCTAATGTTATAATCAAGAAAACTGAATATGGAGAGCATGTTTAGGCTAAATTCAACGTTGCACAAGACAATCTCATGAGGTGAAGGTGGTTTTCATCCTCAAAGAATAAAACCAAATGTCTTGATTCATCCGCCAACCTAAAAATTGCTGTACAATGCCAAATAAGAAATCAAATCTCGCTCCCTAGACAGGTCTGTTGTACGTAATCAATCCCATATAGTCTTAAGAGCTGTGCCAAATTTAATCAGACAAATACCATTAAAAAAGTAATTTGTCTTTTTGTGCAGACCCCAAGGCCCATAGAAATTAAAACCCCTGCTTAACTCAATACTTATTACTAGGGCTGCACGATAAATCGCATGCGATATTTAACACACATCTTGTCAGTAAAGCCATTCTGTAATCAGAACTCAGCACTTCCGGGACAGTTTTCAAAACTACTGAGAATTACCCACGGACGGTGCACCCGGTCAAAGCACTAACTGTCAGAGTGAAGCTGAGTCAAAGTTCTCAGATCGTGGCTGGAAAACTTAGCTGTGCAACATTTGCCGTGAACTGTAGCAAAACATCACACATTTCAGTATGGCTTCATAAAATAAAATAAAAATGTAAAAAAAAAAAGAAGTTTGTGAGATTTGTTCAATCATTAATACATTTACATTTTCACAACTTGAACAGTAATCCAGGAGGTTGAACCAGGACCTCTATGATGGACACAGCCACAATAGTTTTTTCCCCCTCTGTCCAATGTAGAACAACTTGTGTTAAACTGCAGAAGAGAAGTAAAATACAACAAAAAAAGTTCATAATTGGTCCTGATTTCTCTGATCGATAACCGGCTCAACTAAACATTCACAATTTATGACCTAAAGGATGAAATTAGATGGCGCATGTATGGTACATGCATGCTACGCTTCCTCTATAGCAGAGTGAGTGGAATTTAACTAAAGAGACAACTGACATGAAAAAAAAGGCTGACCAGACCAATAGATCTCTCTCACTGACGGAGACGTTAAGCTCCGGTATTCATCCTGATGAGAGCTTCTATTCACATCACACATATCAAAATTATATCTGTCATTGCATTGTTCACCTCTCACTATTGAAACTTAAGCTAAAACAGCCATGTTTTCATTTTGATGAGGGGTGGCTTTCTCTGAAGATTCATTTTATGAGGTCGAAGGTTTTTGGGTGATGTTTTTAAGTTTTCTTGAGTGAGTGGTTCACTAACTGCTAGTTTAACTGCTAGCCCCATGAACTGTAAAATGTATCTGTTTGGCTGAGGATTGGGCCTCAAGCTAATGCATTACTCAAGAGTGCATTACACCTGGCAAATAGTCAATTTTAGTAATGCCCATAAATACAGAGAGCATTTGAATGCCAATACGTTAGACTGTGAACGCATTAATTGAATTGTACTTCACAATAAAAAAAAATAAAAATAATACTTTTAAGGTTCTGCAAGCATTACATCATCTTAAGAATTTTTTTATATCTTATCCAGAGTTTTTTTTTTTTAGTAATATAATGCAAGTTAAACCTATTTTTGTAATTCTCAAAGGCTTGCCCAACACTACCAAGAGCTATAGAAGATAGGAGAGGAGAAGCCTCAGGACAATTACCAACTAGAGATTTACATTGTTTAACAGAGACATTACACTAAACGATGTGAAAACATTACTTTGAGAGATTAGATAATGCCTTGAGTGCTGCAATTATCTCTGTGTGGTGGTGGGTGGACTGCAGAGGTAGCATTGTTACTGCAGGTAGAGAGACGCAGCAGTGGAGGACAAAGCCGTGAGATGACATTGCCGGCTAAAACCAACTCTCCGCACTGAATGATGGGACCTCCTAATTAAACATTTCTGTGGTTGTGCCTCAGGAAGCCTGAATGTGGCTCTTGAAAATTAATGAAAAGCTCAAGAGGCATGTCCCAGGCATGTTCCAGAACCAAGACAAATAATATGCTCAATATGAGTTTGACAGCTGCAGCCAGATAGTTATGCTAGTGTCCTTTGAAATGCCGTAACAGGTTTGATCCAAATTGCACTCTAGTACTCTATAGACCTTTCATAAACCTTCAAGCACTATTTGCACTGCCCCCCCCCCCTTCTCTCACACCTAACTGCGTATGTTACTAAGCATAGTGACAAGGAGAGGCAAGATCTACCATATGCAGCATGTTCCGGCACTATTTAAAAGAGAACTGAGAGTACGATGGGGGTGTTCAGACGGAGAGTTCGAGTAGGGGGTGGAGAGGTTGGGTGTTAGAAAAACAGGGGAGGGGAAACAAATGAGGGAAATAAAAGTGGAAACATGAGAGACAACTTTATTTGGCGCTACTAAAAATAACACAGCGAATAGCAGCCCGGCAAGCCGGAGCTGTGCTAACACAGGCTAGCTACTTGCCTTGCTGGACACACAATCAATAGGTGGAACGCTGAATGGCAGACTTCCCAGAGCTTGTAGGGGGACAGCTGCCTCGGTGCAAGGAGGGGGGTTATTTTTTGCACTGGTTGACTAAATATGGTCACAGGGAGGTGAGCGAGATACTGAAGAGGAGCTGGTTCTAAAATGCTTCCCCTGCTAAAAAGTGCTAATGATTTCGCTTTTTGAGGTGCAACAGCTGGCTCCTTTTGTGGCTAGTGGCTTTTCGTTCACTTTCAAGAACACCATGGAGATGACATCTCTCTGAAATCAGATGGGTTGATGAACGCAAAATAATCACCTCTAGTCAGATTTACCAAGAAAGGGTATAACTGTTTACCATAAAAAGTTATATGCTATCATCAGAGAAGCAATGATCTGCATACTTGGCGGGTTGTTGATGCACTTTTGTTTCCAAATTAAAATGGCTACTTTTCACCTTTCCTCTTTATAAATTTATTATGAAAGGAAACACAAAAAATGGCTTAAAAATTATGTAGATCAGAAATATACAAGCCAAAAAGCCAAGCGCTAAAGTGCTAGAGAAATCTCAAGCAGCCATGCACATCTTCACAGAATTCACTGAGAATGCACATGCTAGAGATGGAAGGGAGGAGGGGGAGAAAGTGCTGCAGTTTTTTCTGCCCGTTTTTAGAGCAGCATCGACAGCTCCTCGTGTCAGCATGATGTCTCTCCCTGCCTAAATGTAAGCCGTGAGTATGCTTTCTTCACCCGGCTCCACCCCTTCCACTTTACCACTCGTTCCTTCTCCACAACACTCGTTCACTACCCCCACCCCTCTTCGTCAGAGAAGCTGAATCAGCGAGTTGGGCATGCAATGACTGCAGCAGCTGGAGAACTCCGGAGGTCATTATGGCTCTTCACACACAGGAGAGAAGAAAGAGGGAGGAGCAGAGAGCGGAGGAAACTGAGCTGACAGGTAATATATGCTCCCCGTGCCTTCCTCCCTCCGGACGGAGAGTTTGCCCCCCATGCCGACTAATCCGCACTGACGTCTCGGCTTTTTTCTTCTCTGTTCTGGATGCACTGGGGGTTAAGCACGTGGCTGGTCAGCCACGGTGTGGTCGGTTAGAGTGAGTGGAATTTACAGCTCTGCAGCAGCATGATGAGAAAAACTACTTCTCTGGGAACACCTCGGGAAATGTAAGTGCTTCCCCCCCAAAAACGGCAGGGATGTGTGAAACAGTCGGACAGAAAGGTGTAGGTGAAACGGGGGAAAGTTGCTGTCATTCGTATGGATTTGCTTGCTTGCTCGCTAGAATACTGTTTCCACCTCACTCGCTCGCTCTTGTGCCCTACCTCACTCTCTCCATGTCTCTGGCTTTTCCAGTGCTGGTCAGGCAGCAGGCTGCTGCAGCACAGCACTCTCTGGTTCATTACCTTCTTGTGGCTGCAGCAGCAAAGACATCTAAAAGACGGACTCAGAAACTCACTGTCCCTGAAATGTGCAGCTTTTATCTTGGATCTTTTCTCTGAGGCACTTTCAGATGGAATACAACTCAATTGGGATGGTTACACACTTTGTCAACACTCAATTTTCCAGTGGCCAGCCATAATTACTGGAACCATGTTTGGTGTTTCAAGACCGTTTTTGTAACAGCAGGGGGACAAGGTGTACGCTAGCCATGAAGGGACATTGGTGTCACAGTGGGACGCAAGTTTCAGGCCAGGTGGGGGGTGAATCGGATTGATGGAAAAACAGATGTGCTGGCATATTAATCCTCCAGGGAGGGAGGTTCGGTGGCTGCTGGATATGCGTGTCAGTGAGTGAACCCACTACACCCAGGGTAGTAACCCAGTTTCTCTCTGTCTCTCTGCATGCTTTCTAATCACTAGGCAGGGGCAGAGCTGTAGTGCTGCAGTGCCATCTCCCCCTCTCAACACACTCATCCCTAAATCTTTACTAACACTGTGGCGCCACAAGAGTCCAGCTATGCCTCGCCATCATATCTAACCCCGTCAAGCACCACAAACTCATCCAGGATTTTCACCCCTGCCCAGAATAGCCTGTCTAAGTGTCCTTCTGTTATGTTTCCACCCGTGCACCTCTCCTTTTGGCCTGGTATTGGATAGGCTCCTGAGAGGAGGGGGATAAGACAGGGCGGTGTTGACTTGTGGAATGTGTGGAGCTGGAGCAAAGATTCATTAGAGAGCTACTGAACATTTCATGCTGCCATGCAAACAGTTATTGATCTCTAGCAAACAGCATTAGAGCTCTAGAGAAGCTTCTAGAACACACCCAGGTAAAAAAAAGGAACATGGGGGGTTGCAGATAAAAAAGGGGTTAAAAAAAGAAGAAAAACGGAGTAGGAGAGGAGAATCAGCACACTCGTTACCAATCACTACTGCTGAGTGGGCATTAGCTCTTGCATGTGACCTCTGGCCTGGTCTGTGTAGCTAAAGACCAAATCCTGCTCACAATAGCTTCCTGTTCCACTTGGATCAACCTCATTTTTGGACCTCAGCAACCAGTCTGACATACAACTGAGAATGTGGTTAAACAACGGACAACCAGATAGAAAACGGGTGGAAAGGAGATTCATACCATGTTCAGGACACTTACATTAGAAATTCGTTTTCTATTTGTTTAGTTTTTTCTAAGGAGTCCTTTGAATTTTCACGGACAACAAGAACTCCAGGCAACAAGGACAGCGCAGGACCACTTTCCATATTTTCACCAATTTCAGAAAGACCTTTTACCAAAAAAAAAAAAAAAAAACCTATATGGCACTGATCTTTTCTAGATTCCCTATGGATACCCCACACTCTAACGAGGACAGCCAAGGTCAACAGAAGATACAAAACTGAGTGAACCCCAATATGTGTAATGCGCACTGGGAACAGTGTTGGGATAAGACAAAAGAAAAAAGCATGACCTAAAGAATCTGTGAAAGTCACTATGTATAATCCACTGCATTCTGCAGGATGGTTAAAAAAAAAAACCGTGCCACTGCTCTACCGACTTGATTAAACATGTGTTTGGTTTAAATAAGGGCTAACCAAACATCATATCAGAGAAGGTAAGGAAACTCAGCTGTGTCTGGGGCTGCCTACTTGGTGTACATACTTCTTTATGTGCCCATATGAACATATGACAGCTATGGAATGTAAAGAAGTATGTATTCTTGGTCAGGTGCTGATCCTCACTTTATAAAATGTGCCATGATTCTCTGCATCACTGAATATGGGTACATGGAAACAGTGTGATGGGTTTTGTAACTGGGGTGCAGAAACTTACTGCAGCAGTGGATTCTGAGAGAAGTAGCTGCTCTTTCGGTGACTTCACCAGCAGTCCACACCGCCTCTCCCTAATTTAGCAATTTATATGCTAGATAGTTCATTCTGACAGACTGTCATGCTATAGTTCATTTCTGCAGGTAGACTAACATTAAAGGGGTCATATGATGCTTTTTTAAAGATCATTATTTTGTGTATTTGGTGTAACAGAATATGTTGACATGCTTTAATGTTCAAAAAACACATTATTTTTCAAATACTGTACATTATTGTAAGTCCTCTATGCCCCGCCTCTCTCAAACGCTTCGTTTTCTACAAAGTCCCTCCTTCCGACAAGCGCAGTCTCCTCTGATTGGCCAGCTGACCCAGTGCATTGTGATTGGCCGAACACCGCAAGCACTCGTCGGAAATGTAACGCCCCTTACCATAATCGCGAGCTTCATCTTTCAAAATAAATGTGAAGACAGAGCCCGAAAGGGGAACAGAGTCTTGTGGCAGACAGTGATTAATATGTGTTTGCAGTACACAAGCCACGGTTAAGGCTACAGGGAAGCTGCTGAGGTAACAGTTCCATAAAGGTGAGCAGAGCTTGGCAATTAAAAGGGAAGCTTCTCTCACATTGTGGGATAGTACCGTTGTCTGTTGCACCCTGACACCCGTTCCTGCCCCAATTGTTCATGTTTGCTAGGCTTGCCAAACGCTTTACTGGACCACAGAGTAGTCAGATTAGAGGATGGAAAAGTGACAATGCAGGATCAGAGTTGGGTCTGCCTGTCAGCTGATTCTAATTGTCCTACAAAAGGTAGAATGGAGGCCTTCAGAAGAGGACCTCTTTTTCATTTTTGGACTACTGGTGTGCGGCAGGTTACAATAAGAATGATTGTAAAAACAGCAGAATGAATGTACAAGTAGAACAAATGTATTATACAATGGTAAATGTTTAAACCGATGATCAAACAGTTGTGGGAGGGGACAAGATAACAGAGGACAGTTATACTTTCAAAGGGTTTGAATGCATCCCTGCTCCGGGTGTTTGGCGGTACACCATGTCATCTATCTACTGAGGTAATACTTGATTCAAGGTGAAGACTAAGGTCAGAGCACTGCTGCAATTTCTTGCATCGCATCTGATAAAAGCTTCTGTTTTAAACCTCTCACTCACTCGTGTTACCGATCAAGAAAAATGTAAAGTACGCATTGTGTGCAAAGATACAGTAAGGGTTTTTGGTCATGACTGGAGCCTGGGAGAGCTTGTGGCCCATTTTTCTGAATGTCAGACACTCCTGTCTGTCCTCTGTAGGGCTGTGCTCTTTCCATTTTTGTGCACCGCTTGCTGTATGGTTCGCTACTGTCAGTCGTGTGGCTGTGTTCCCTCTTTCTCGCCCTCAACCCCAGACTGAGTGACACCCACAGCAGATGCTGACATTATCAAATGTTCAGCTGCTGTCCCTGGCTTTTGCCCTCTTATGGCAAGTGTATTTGGGGGACGAACTTTGTCCAGAGTGCCGCAAGCGAGTGTCTGCGTAACGCAGGGAGGGGGATCTGGGGTGTAAATAGCACTTTACTGACCCCTCTCTAATGAGCGCCATATTGAGCAGCAATGACACCTTGCTTACACTCTCAGCTGGCCACCTGCTAAGGAGGCTTTTTGGCTGCCTTTAAGCTGATGGACAGTTGACTGCATCTTACAAAGCAACACTGTGGCTTGTTGCGCTCAACAATGCGCCACCAAATTGTTTTGTGGAGTTGCTTCTGTCCCGGACTGTGACTGATATGTAGTACAAATATCTTTATTAGTCATTGAGCAGTCTCAGAGGAGCTCTCACCACACTCCCTTATTGTATTAAAGTGAGCAAATTAGCCCAACAATTTAGCTGAGTATGACTGAATCTTTTCAAAATTTAGAAAGTGACAACTACAAACAGCAGTCCATGCTGACATCTTGATCGCCTATGTGACACTGTCCTCAGCACGCTCAATCAGCTGCTGTAATTGCTACAAGAGTTGTGGACACTTGACTCAAGTGCACAATGACGGATTATTATATTTTTAGTACATTTCTCTTTTTAACAAAGAGAAAGGAAACCTTTGGGAGTGCAGTGAAATGTATTTTTGTTAGCTGTAGAGAATCAGTCCGAAATGAGCCCATGTGACATTTTATGTCACGTTTCACAAAGTTTTACTGCTTAAGGTCATGAAACAGGGTCACATAAGCTGTTTCTTATCAGTCTCATTAACAGCAAACCACAATGCTTTGCTAAAGCTGGTAAAATGGAACCAAATCACCTCTTCAATGGATTTGGTCCCCTTCAACCAGCTGTAGCTATGCTTTGATGACAACATGAATGAATGGTTTTTATCTTGCTCTTTTGCTTCCGCAGGAACTGAGATAATATATTCCATTCATTTCAGTGACAATGTTTCTTCTAATAAATGTTACTACAAAGTATTGTGATTGCCTTTTCTACAAGCCAAACATTTTTAATAAATAAAAAGTGGGTTAAAATATAAATGCATCATTAGAAAGCAGGCAAGGATACAAAGTTCTGAAAAGAAGGTAATGTGACGCAATGGGGATGTAAAGTTGGGCTAAGACAGAAGATTGACATCCACATAACTGAACAGTACACATGGAAATGGAGAGCAAAAGAAAGTCGAGGGAGAGGGGAGGACAGCAGTTGCAGCACAAGCTCACTGCGACACATGCGGGTAGCCTGCGTGCCTTTCGGTAACCCTGCTCTGCCTGCAGACAAGAGTGGAGATGAGAGCCAGATGCTTTTAAGTGTGGGGGGTTGTACACACAAATCAAACACAGAGAGAGTCCACCAATTATGGCCCCCTGGCACACTGACGCAGCGAAGGCATGCGGTGTGAACCTCCCTCTCCTCTGCATCAGAGCAGCATCCTTCCTTCAGTCACATGTATTGCAATGCTGCATCATAATTTCACCCATAATTACGCTGATCTGCCACCATGTCATGCTGCACCTCCATGCATATCATGTATCAGTTCATATACAGAAGTAATTGACATATCCATTAACTTTTTTTCTTTTTACATCAAAATTTTAGGTTAAAATGTATAATGGTGTATGTTGTAACTTCTGTTACTGGTCTCTATTTCGATTACGATTTTCAGTTTTTTTTTTTTTAAATCATCTTTTAGTTTCTATTTAATAATTGTCCTAAGTGTAACAAGTGAAATGAGCTCATAAAATGGGCAATGACAAATAAGTGTATACAAAAAAAAATCTAGTTTAAAATGTAAAATTCTTAGAAAAGTTCATGTTGGTTTTTAAAAACTGTTCTACCATTTTCAATCAAATGTTAAATGTAATGGTTCATTTGAATAAACAAATAATAATAATAATAATAATAATTGTGTAACCAAACATAATATTGTCCTTACACCTTGAATACATGTGTACTTTTTTTTTTTTTTACAAATATCATGAAAGATTAATTTATATGCAAGGGCTCCCTCTACTATTTCATTTTGCATGTTAGTCACACCATAGGACATATAAGAAGAAAGTAGTAAAGCAATAGTAAAATATTATGCCTTAAACTACTTATGGTTTTCTTTTCAAGAATTTCATTCTCAGACCTGTGATCAGCTAAGAACTAAAAAAAGAATGCATGAACCAAATAATAATAATAATAATTATTATTATTATATTTGTACAGAACAACAGTAAAATTACAATACTAATGTTTATGGATTAATTTATTTTCCAACATTAAACTACAGAGCTTTTATTTTGGTGGAAAACTGCAGGAAGACTGTATATTCATATAATTAAGCTGCAGCCTACATACATAGTTAGAATTCATTGAAAAAAAATTACTGGCTAATTGGTGAGTAACTAAGATTAATCTAGCAACTGTGTTATCCTTAGCATCTCAGCCAGGGTCAAAGTGCCAAACACCAAATAAAAATTAGCATTGATGAGTATTCATTATTTATTTTGGACTGAATGGGATGCTAAGGGTATCCCCGACACAAGCTGCTAAATAGTGCCACTGCCTCATGCACTGCCTTCAGAATGCAATGCATAAAACAACATATTTGCAAATGCAGCATTTTGAAGTTTGCTTAGCAATTAAGGCCATTTCAAAATTTTAATCTTTCATACAGTCCCCCACCTCTCATGTGGGTCATAGTTCTCAGGTTTGAATATATGCAAAGCTGTATATGGAAAAATCACATTGCTGATTCTTTAAATTATGCTTTTCTTTCATTGTGATAACAGGATCAAAACATCATGCTGCCATTTTTGACTTTACCCACCTCCCAAAAATATCAAAACGAATTTTACTTGCTCATAGATGTATATTCAAGTCATTGTATGGCATTTTTAATGTATTTTGAAAAAATGAATATTTCTAGATTTAAAAAAAAAAATGTCAGTGGCTCAAAAACTGCATGGCTAATAATTACACAAATATTAGGAAAACATTATATTTTAATATTAACGTTTTAATTAAAATTGCAGTCACACTGAAATTCTTTTATATACAGGTGCATCTCAATAAATTAGAATGTTGTGGAAAAGTTCATTTATTTTAGTAATTCAAATCAAATTGTGAAACTCGTGTATTAAATAAATTCAATGCACACAGACTGAAGTAGTTTAAGTCTTTGGTTCTTTTAATTGTGATGATTTTGGCTCACATTTCACAAAAACCCACCAATTCACTATCTCAACAAATTAGAATACTTCATAAGACCAATAAAAAAAA
>NW_015505577.1:179529-186397 GCF_001515645.1 Sinocyclocheilus grahami
GAAGCATGAAAAATTTCCTGGTAGATGGCTGCGTTGACTGTGGACTTCAGAAAACACAGTGGACCAAAGTTCTCTTTTCATCTTTTCAGCCAAATCATCACTGACTGTGGAAACTTCACACTGGACTTCAAGCAACATGGTTTCTGTGCCTTCAAGTCATCTGCATTGTTGGGTCTGGTGTCTCTCATCTTCCTCTTGACAATACTCCATAGATTCTCTATGGGGTTCAGGTCAGGCGAGTTTGCTGGCCAATCAAGCACAGTAACACCATGGTCATTGAACCAGCTTTTGGTACCGTTGGCAGTGGGGGCATGTGCCAAGTCCTGCTGGAAAATAAAATCAGCATCTCCATAAACCTTGTCAGCAGAAGGAAGCATGAAGTGCTCTAAAATTTCCTGGTAGATGGCTGCGTTGACTGTGGACTTCAGAAAACACAGTGGACCAAAGTTCTCTTTTCAGATGAAAGTAAATTTTGGGTCCCAGAGTCTGGAGGAAGAGTGGAGAGGCACAGAAACCATGTTGCTTGAAGTCCAGTGTGAAGTTTCCACAGTCAGTGATGATTTGGGCTGCCATGTCATCTGCTGGTGTTGGTCCACTGTGTTTTCTGAAGTCCATAGTCAACGCAGCCATCTACCAGGAAATTTTAGAGCACTTCATGCTTCCTTCTGCTGACAAGGTTTATGGAGATGCTGATTTCATTTTCCAGCAGGACTTGGCACCGGCCCACACTGCCAAAGGTACCAAAAGCTGGTTCAGTGACCATGGTGTTACTGTGCTTGATTGGCCTGCAAACTCGCCTGACCTGAACCCCATAGAGAATCGATGGGGTATTGTCAAGAGGAAGAAGAGAGACACCAGACCCAACAATGCAGATGACCTGAAGGCCGCTATCAAAGCAACCTGGGCTTCCATTACACCTGAGCAGTGCCACAGGCTGATTGCCTCCATGCCACGCCGCATTGATGCAGTAATTCATGCAAAAGGAGCCCCTACCAAGTATTGAGTATGTACAGTAAATTAACATACTTTCCAGAAGGCCAACAATTCACTAAAAAAAATTTTTTTTATTGGTCTTATGAAGTATTCTAATTTGTTGAGATTATTTGTTGAGATGAGGTTTTTGTTAAATGTGAGCCAAAATCATCACAATTAATAGAACCAAAGACTTAAACTACTTCAGTCTGTGTGCACTGAGTGCATATGACATCACTGAATTGAATGATGAACTGTCTTTAACTGAAAAATGAGTGTTTACTATTGTCATTTTGCATTATTGACACACTATTTTCCTAATTAATGCTGTTCAGTTGCTTTGACACAATCTGTATTGTTAAAAGCGCTATATAAATAAAGGTGACTTGACTTGACATTGAATTTATTTAATACACGAGTTTCACAATTTGAGTTGAATTACTAAAATAAATGAACTTTTCCATGACATTCTAATTTATTGATGCACCTATATATATATATATATATATTAGGGGTGCTCCTAGGGCTGGGCGATATAGCAAAAAAAAATTTTCAACGATATAATGTTTCATATCGTTTGGTATCGATAATTATTGACATTTTTTTGTTACCTTTTTTTAAACAGAGCAATAGAAACATTTGTTTTACATTTAACCACTGTATTTTTAAATTAACCCAACAACAAATATTTTTTGTTTTAACAATCACACAAAATAAAAATTAAACAAATATCTAATTTTTAATGTTTTATATGCAGATTAAATAGGTCTTAAGGAAACTTTTTACATCCCGAGGCCACAGGATGGCACAATGAGCAAAATAACGCAGCCCATTTAAAAATTGCATAAACAATTATGAACAAAACAGCATCATGTATTTATGCATTGCTTAATCTAAAGAGCCGAAGCACCATTCACACAGATTGCATTTAAAAACATGAGACGCAGTGAAAAGGAATAAACCTCCACAAATTCGTGACGTGTTTTCTAAAAGTTTAAACTGTTTTAACTTTGCATGGCTTTCTATACATCTCTTGTGTGAGACGCGAGTGCAGCAGTCATATCTGTCCGTCTAAAAAATGCGCCGAATATGCGTTCTGTGTGAATGGCTTGGCTTCGGTTTTAACCTAATCAAGATCTTCTCCGCATTGAGCTTCTATATTTCTCTAATATTTTGAATGAATAATGCAGCAGCGGCGCGTCTCGTGGGCTAGACTAACAAAACATTCAAATGCAACATCACTTCATCAATCATCACCGCATCTCGCGCGCCACTGATGATGCTGCCTGATGCACACCTAACATTCAAATGCAAACGTTTATTTTAAATTCAACTAATATTCATTCTTTATTCACAATCTCCTCATCACAGGCAGGCACAGCACTCATTTGAGCATGTGTTCGTGTTTGTGTGTGCTTCCTGCTGTGAGAGGTTTGGCACGACATGCAGCGGCACAGTCTCAGTCTCGGTCCGGCGCGAGGTACTCTACTACTCACCTTCATATTTCTTCATTAAATAACTTAAAAAGTAATAAAAAATGAGATGTAATTTCACAAACAGCGTGAGTGAATCACCGCACACGCTCTCTCTTTCTCTCTCAAAATACGCAAATCACCACACATCGCGTCTAGGTACTCTACTACTCACCTTCATATTTCTTCATTAAATAACTTAAAAGTAATTCAAAATCCTTGAGTGAGATGTAATTTCACAAACAGCGTGAGTGAATCACCGCACACGCTCTCTCTTTCTCTCTCAAAATACGCAAATCACCACACAGCGTCTGTCTATAAGCGAGCTGCACGCTGCACAGTTGACACAGGAATTGTTACTTGCACAATCGAGGCAGCATCACATCGTCACTAAAGTTTATAAATTGCATTACTTTTTTTTTATTTTATTTAATTCTTGCCTGTGTTTAACCATTCAGCTCTCTTCTGGAGACTGAGCGCTCATGCACACTCGCAGCGCACACACATAACGTTCTCCAGGTTCACATTACTCTGTTTGCAGTGCATACGTGGTGTGTATTTTTTTCCGTGCTTATGTTAACGGATTAAAGTGTTCACACTGCACACGGTTACGGTCCGGCAGTGCGTTCCAGGAGTGGTGCGTCTGCAGCAGTGCAGAGATTGTTTCCGCACCGAGTCTATGTTTGCTGCGCTGCAAGCGCTGAATTAAAGTAACAGCGCATTGTTTACAGCAAATATGAACATGGACTGACACGAAAATGTAGTAATTACACCATAAATGCATATTGTTAAAGTCTACTGTGTTTCACAGTCAACACATATGGCTTTTTGGCTAGGTTTAAAGGGAAAGAACACTTTTAGATAAACAAGGCAATAATAGATGACACTCGTGGAGGTAGGAAAACAAAGCTCTTTATGAACCGCAGGATTGCTTGTAACAAAGATTTAAGCGCAAAAGGAAAGGCAGTAGAGCTGACTATTTCGGTCAATGGTAAGTTTGTGATAACGTAAGAAAGGTAGTTTAATTGTTTTGCCACTTGCTTGAGCAACTTAATATATACATCTAGAAGTAAATGCAAAAGTAAAAAGCATTGAATAATGTGTTGCTTATATTTATTGTGTTTAAATATGTCTATGAAAGATTGTATTACTGTACTGTGTAGAAAAAGATTTGCAAGGCTGAAAAAGATCATTTTCAGTGACAATGTTTGGATTTGAAATCCTGATTGGAGTATCACTATACAGTAAATAGTTATAAATGATAAAAAAGAAGGCTTTAAAAAGATCGGTATCGGTAGATGCTTTCTGTGATCGGCCTCAAAAATCCTGATCGGAGCACCTCTAATATATATATATATATATATATATACACACACACAGTGGTGGAGGTAAAGAATTACAACTACTCACGTTACTGTAATTAAGTAGTTTCTTCGGGTACTTGCACTTTTTTGAGTATGTTTTTAAAGCTGTACCTTTACTTGTACTTAAGTACAAATTTTTAAATCATAGTTCATTACCGAGTACGCCCACAATTTGAATTGATATTCAAACCTTTGATGGCACTTCAGTAGCCAATAAAGATATCCGATCGTAAACAGACCAATAGAAGCCCTGATATCTGAACCTCGAAAAGCCGCCACTTTTCCAAGCTGCGTCTCTCTTTCCTCTCCGACAGCGAGTTTGACACGCATCCACCTCCTGTCAATTACGGAGTCTGAATGTCCGCGCGGGATTGCAGGTATTCCGCATAATTTAAATCACTCGCAAATGTGGCATGAGAACACAGTCATGTAATCGCAGAAAACTGGATGCGAGCTCTCAAATAGGCCTAACTTATACAAATGAACTGCCTGTCCTCTCACTCCGATATTGCTTGTGCGCAGAATGTGTACTTGTCTTTTTTTTTGCAAATTCAATTCAGTTTGAAATAGGGATGCGCCGATCCGATATTCATATCGGGTATCGGCTCCGATAGTGCCATTTTTCTCGGATCGGGTATCGGTCAGAGAGAGCCGATCCAAATCCGATAATTTTTTTTTCTTTGAGAGCGATTGCATGAGTGAATTAATTCTACCTGGCATCGTCTCTCTACTAGTAGTGAAGCTGTGGAATTTAGTTATTAAGAAATAAATGCTTGAACTTTTCAGTTTCTAAGCTATTTTATTGAGAAATCACAGAACAGTGTTGACAATACATTTCCGCACTGAATGATTCTGTGCGTGTGATGTACGCGCTACTGTCTGTAGCCTATGTGTGTGCGTTACAGTGCAGCAGCGCATTAGATTAGAACGGCGATTAACTTACCTGTGCAATAAGCTGTTTAAAACGTGCATTCTCCCGTTCAATTTCGAGCATCCAGTAATATAATCACACGTCTTGTGGAGCGCTTTCAGAATATGCATTTATTTGTCATTTGAACTGTTTGGAAACGGAGCGTAAATGTGGAAGTCCTTCAAAGATTTCTTATCCTGTTGCACCCTCCATAGAACCAGCGACTAGTCGACGTCAAGCTTAATGCATCATGGCAGAGCATTGAAGTCAACTAGTCGGTGCAACCCCTAATACACACACACACATACATGCATGCTAGGGGTGTGACGATTCACTCGTTTTATCGATGCATCTATTACAAACCCTGATGATACATATGCATCGATCTCGAAACATGGATTTTGAATCGTGAATCGTCGATTTCGGACAGTAATTGATTTAAAACATTAAGAATCTAATGAATCGCGATTTCTATAGCGAGTCAATGCTTTCAAAATATATACACATTAAGTTACTACAAGCATGAATTAATGGATACCTTGAACAGTGTTCGTGCCCTTGCATCTCTCCTTCACGCGCTCCACTATTTACCGCCTGCGACTGTCACAGGATTGCGCTCGCGCTCCGTTCGTCTCACTGACACATTTTTTGAGCAGCTGATGTGTAATCGCTCCTTAGTACTTAGCCATTTTTCAATGGCTCTCTGTCATACCGACGACATTACCCGAGCAGTCGAAGGCTACAAATTTTTTGCATGAGCAAAAATGTAAGTGTCTAAAGCAGGGGTGCCCAAACTCGGTCCTGGAGGGCCGGTGTCCTGCAGAGTTTAGCTCCAACCCCAATTAAACACACCTGAACCAGCTAATCAAGCTTTTATAGGCATACTAGAAACTTACCAGCAGGTGTGTTGAGGCAAGTTGGAGCTAAACTCTGCAGGACACCGGCCCTCCAGGACCGAGTTTGGGCACCCATGGTCTAAAGCATACGTACAGTTCCATTGAATGATAAATGTGTTTTAACAATGTTGTTGAACCGAATGTACGAAGGAGACTGTTAAAATAACCACAGCATTAACAACAACCTTGAAATAAGAGCACAAGGTTTATCTGATAATCAGATGCATGAAAGTAGCGTTCGCTGCTATAGCAAACATACATCCGTTTTCTTTCAGAATCATCATTCGCCGATGGAGTGGAAAAGTTAAATACTATAGCATTTTATTTTATGAAAATGAGATAAAGAAGTTTTCGCACTGAAAGAGAAGTGATCTCGCGCTCAAAGAAATTAAGACGTGTCAGGCTATTTCTGCAGCTAATCTGAATAAAAAGCAAAATGAACTGATGAAACATTAAGACAATAAAAACAATAAATACATAATTTATGAATGATTCAGTGCTAATTGACATTTATTACAGTACAGAAACTATAAAGTATATTTTCTACCTTATTCTGTGCAGAAAATTGAAATAATTGTTTGTAGTATAAAACAATCATAAAATTGCCATTAGGAAAAAATTATAGATTACAAATGATTGATTATTGTCCAGCAGTGTATTTGATTTCTTATAGCAAATTCAAAGTAAGAGATAAGAATATAATTCCTAGTATAAAAAAATTAATTTAAAAAAATCATAATAAAACATACATACATAAAATTATTGTATTTCAGAATCAGAATGAGCTTTATTGCCAAGTATGCTTGCGCATACAAGGAATTTGTTTTAGTGACATAAGCTTCCAGTACACAGAGACAACAAAAAATAAAATGAGAATAAAAAAATAAAAAAATAAACATATGTAAATATAAAGACAAATATTGAAAAATAAAAATCGAAAAAAATAAATAAATTGTATGTACAGTTGTGCTATAGATGATAGAATGGAATAGAATAGAATGAGATGCAGGGATGTACTAGGATGAAGGTGGTAACAAATAAATATAAGGTTATTGCGCATTTTTATTGCATAATGTGGGGAACACTTAACTATTTGACATTTCTGTCACTTCTGAAATGATGGCTACGCCTCTGGTGTGACAAAATGTTAGCCTATACATAATACTTTTAAAGCTCTTTTTTAAAATCTTGGCTTACATAAATTTCTACATATGCCATGTCATGCCATAGCATCATTAAACTAGCATCTAACAA
>NW_015505577.1:188275-206505 GCF_001515645.1 Sinocyclocheilus grahami
GGAAACGGAGCGTAAATGTGGAAGTCCTTCAAAGATTTCTTATCCTGTTGCACCCTCCATAGAACCAGCGACTAGTCGACGTCAAGCTTAATGCATCATGGCAGAGCATTGAAGTCAACTAGTCGGTGCAACCCCTAATACACACACACACATACATGCATGCTAGGGGTGTGACGATTCACTCGTTTTATCGATGCATCTATTACAAACCCTGATGATACATATGCATCGATCTCGAAACATGGATTTTGAATCGTGAATCGTCGATTTCGGACAGTAATTGATTTAAAACATTAAGAATCTAATGAATCGCGATTTCTATAGCGAGTCAATGCTTTCAAAATATATACACATTAAGTTACTACAAGCATGAATTAATGGATACCTTGAACAGTGTTCGTGCCCTTGCATCTCTCCTTCACGCGCTCCACTATTTACCGCCTGCGACTGTCACAGGATTGCGCTCGCGCTCCGTTCGTCTCACTGACACATTTTTTGAGCAGCTGATGTGTAATCGCTCCTTAGCACTTAGCCATTTTTCAATGGCTCTCTGTCATACCGACGACATTACCCGAGCAGTCGAAGGCTACAAATTTTTTGCATGAGCAAAAATGTAAGTGTCTAAAGCAGGGGTGCCCAAACTCGGTCCTGGAGGGCCGGTGTCCTGCAGAGTTTAGCTCCAACCCCAATTAAACACACCTGAACCAGCTAATCAAGCTTTTATAGGCATACTAGAAACTTACCAGCAGGTGTGTTGAGGCAAGTTGGAGCTAAACTCTGCAGGACACCGGCCCTCCAGGACCGAGTTTGGGCACCCATGGTCTAAAGCATACGTACAGTTCCATTGAATGATAAATGTGTTTTAACAATGTCCTTCAACCAAATGTACGAAGAAAACGGTTAAAATAACCACAGCATTAACAACAACCTTGAAATAAGAGCACAAGGTTTATCTGATAATCAGATGCATGAAAGTAGCGTTCGCTGCTATAGCAAACATACATCCGTTTTCTTTCAGAATCATCATTCGCCGATGGAGTGGAAAAGTTAAATACTATAGCATTTTATTTTATGAAAATGAGATGAAGTTTTCGCACTGAAAGAGAAGTGATCTCGCGCTCAAAGAAATTAAGACGTGTCAGGCTATTTCTGCAGCTAATCTGAATAAAAAGCAAAATGAACTGATGAAACATTAAGACAATAAAAACAATAAATACATAATTTATGAATGATTCAGTGCTAATTGACATTTATTACAGTACAGAAACTATAAAGTATATTTTCTACCTTATTCTGTGCAGAAAATTGAAATAATTGTTTGTAGTATAAAACAATCATAAAATTGCCATTAGGAAAAAATTATAGATTACAAATGATTGATTATTGTCCAGCAGTGTATTTGATTTCTTATAGCAAATTCAAAGTAAGAGATAAGAATATAATTCCTAGTATAAAAAAATTAATTTAAAAAAATCATAATAAAACATACATACATAAAATTATTGTATTTCAGAATCAGAATGAGCTTTATTGCCAAGTATGCTTGCGCATACAAGGAATTTGTTTTAGTGACATAAGCTTCCAGTACACAGAGACAACAAAAAATAAAATGAGAATAAAAAAATAAAAAAATAAACATATGTAAATATAAAGACAAATATTGAAAAATAAAAATCGAAAAAAATAAATAAATTGTATGTACAGTTGTGCTATAGATGATAGAATGGAATAGAATAGAATGAGATGCAGGGATGTACTAGGATGAAGGTGGTAACAAATAAATATAAGGTTATTGCGCATTTTTATTGCATAATGTGGGGAACACTTAACTATTTGACATTTCTGTCACTTCTGAAATGATGGCTACGCCTCTGGTGTGACAAAATGTTAGCCTATACATAATACTTTTAAAGCTCTTTTTTAAAATCTTGGCTTACATAAATTTCTACATATGCCATGTCATGCCATAGCATCATTAAACTAGCATCTAACAATGGACAAAAGTGTGTGTTTTTTTCCTCTAACCATAAAGGCTACTGTGTAATTTGCCCCGACTAAGCATTTAAATAATCCTGTGAATGCACTTAAAGCAGAATCGGATCGTTAATCGAATTTAATTGTGAATCGAATCGAATTGAATCGTTCCGAATTTGCAAAAATCGTTCTTGAATCGAAAGCCTATGAATCGTGAATCGCATCGATTCGCTGTCTACCCAAAGATTCACAGCCCTAATGCATACATATAAACTATAAATCCAAAAAAAGACCAAATAAACGGGCTTAAAACAAAGCAGAAAAGTAGCAATTCACCTGACAATACAAGGCAGGCCCACACAGCCCATAATAATCTGTGCTGATCATTTGCTTTCATATTCAACAGTTTCTCTATAAACATAAAACACTTCACTGACCAATCATTTTCATTAGTGCCAAACTCTATTCCTATAATACCGTTTCCACTAGCAGCATTGGATGTGACTGCTGGCTAAGGCCCAAACTACTCAGCTGTAGAGCAGCACACAGCAGTGCATATGAGGGTGAGACTCCATATGGCGCTTAACAAACAGGTTGGCCCATTTGTACAGTAGTAATAGAGGCAGTGCAGCAGCAGCCTCTGCAGGGCCTGTTTGTGGACTCTGTTATGAGTCATGGGCTATTAATCGTAATGTTTACAGCACAACTGCCTTCCAGCAGCCATCCAGGAACCAGTCCTGCTCTCAGCCTGGGACTGTCATAAACACACAGGAAACTTTCAACATACCCAGGGTGCAAATTCGCAATGTATAGATAAACATGGGGAATATTCAATAAAATCTTAAAACTAAATAGACAGAAAAGGCCAAAATGCAGAGGTCTTCTTCAGCTGAACATCTTTCATAGTTTTAAAGAACATTAAATCAATAAAGTGCATATGCATACCAAGAGTCAGTCCGACAGGTTTGTTTGATTTGTCTGGGTGTTTAAAATTCCTGTCTAAGGTTACAACTGTACTTACAACAGCCATCACTGAAGAACACCGGTTGAGACACATCAGTGTGTTGATGACTTTAGAAAAAACATGCAAGGATGAAAAAAGCAAAACCATTTTTTCCCTGCTGTGTGATGTTTCTGTGATGAAATCTAACAGCTGGTTAAAATGGTGCAAGTGAAGTTAGGCTAGTACTACCTACTGGTTTTAAGTCCAAAAAGTAAGATTGCTTGCCACTCAGTTAAATGCTAGTTATTCAAACAAGTTCTTAAAACACAGACACAGTGACTATGTTTATGCAACTGACCCCTGAGATGAGTGGCATGTGGATTCAACAGGAAATTGAATATCTTAAAGGGGTCATATGATGCTTTTTTAAAGATCATTATTTTGTGTATTTGGTGTAATAGAATATGTTGACATGCTTTAATGTTCAAAAAACACATTATTTTTCAAATACTGTACATTATTGTAGGTCCTCTATGCCCCGCCTCTCTCAAACGCTTCGTTTTCTACAAAGTCCCTCCTTCCGACGAGCGCAGTCTGCTCTGATTGGCCAGCTGACCCAGTGCATTGTGATTGGCCGAACACCGCAAGCACTCGTCGGAAATGTAACGCCCCTTACCATAATCGCGAGCTTCATCTTTCAAAATAAATGTAAAGACAGTAAATAATGTCATTAGTTTTACCATCAGTTCAAGCCCGAAAGGGGAACAGACACAGTAATGATGCAGTACACAAGCCGCGGTTAAGACAGCTGACTCCACTGTGATGTGATGTGATGTGATGTGACGCTGTCTCTCTCTCTCTTACACACACACACACACACGCGCGCACACACACACACAAACGATGTGCAAAACTCCGCATTTGATCAGTCATTAGCAAATACTTAAACTAATAACAAAACAGTAGCTGATTCAGAAGCGCCAGATAGTCATAGCAAAGTCAGAATTACCTCCTCTCCTAGGTTCACGAAACGGTCGTCCATAAAATGCATTGCTGTTCTGTTGTAAGTGATCTTAAAGATTTCTAAATGCATCTACTTTCGGAAGGCCAAATAAAGTGCTTTTGCTTTCGCCTAGAAACACACAGCGTCTCCCTGACATGGCTGCTTCAACACTAACTGCGGTTACTGAAACCACGCCTTCTTTCTTTGCGTGCACATTTGGGCCGCATTATGCAAATCTTCCCACATAGTGACCTAGATATGTGGGGGCGTGTTAGAACGAGCCGTTTTAGGGGGGCGTGGCAGAGTCTTAACTTTGATAAAGAATATCTCTTTGGTTTTGAGACTTTAGTCTTTGCAACTTCAGGGATCTTATCTATCAGCTTGTAACACTCCAAAGAGAAAGGAAAACTTGAAATCGCATCATATGACCCCTTTAAAGCAGAGCACTTAGCATAAAGTTCCACTAGACTAAACAATAAAGTTAGTTTTTCATGACCTAACCACATACTGAAAAATAAACCAACAAGGACACAAGCTTAGCACAAGCCTTCAGACCTAGTAAATGCATACTCAATTCTACGCTACAGGACTGGACTAAAAGGCTTTAGCACAGGAAAGTACAGTACTGCGCTGTGCAGAGAAGACTGCAGTGGTGGGAGCTCATGCGAGAAATACAAGTAAATGGTGAGCTGGAGGAGAGCTATATATCTCTAGGACTTTCTGATGGTAAAGGGACAGGTTCTGCTCCCAAGCAAGGCTCTACTGTACAAGCGAGTCATAAATAATAACCCGGGGCAGTTCTTCATCCACACAGTCAATAAAAAGGATCCCCAAGTTGCTATTGGGAGACTGAAGCCAAGACTGATCATTTCACTGAGGGATTTGTAACTTAACTGAATACAGCAATTTTGTTTGGCGCAAAGGTGCACCAATAACAATAAAATCAATGCTCATTTTATTTGTAATGAATAAACAAACTGGCATGGCTACAATTGACATTAATTAATGAAATAATTTATTAAATGTTTAACCCGGTTACGGCATTTATACAATTTGAATTTATTTATTAATGGACACTTTTTTTTTTTATAAAGTATTGTGCTTCTGTGCTACTTTTTTAGAAATATATATCTTATATACATTAGATGCTTCACCACAACATTTTTTTTCATTGACAGTGTATCAACAGGAAATCTCAATGTTAGGTTTACAAACAAACCCTTTGGCAATATTGTAGATTTTTCTATCAACAAGAAGTCCTACAACAGAAAGTATGGCACATAATAGATCTGATAGATCATAATAGATCATAGTAAAACACATAGATCTGATCTCACCATCGAGTCAGTCTGGAATTACACGAAGAGACAGAAGCAACTGAGATGCCTAAATCCATTGAAGTACTATGGCAAGTTCTCCAAGATGCCTGCAATCGTAAGCACAAGCTAATGTAAAAACTGTTTTGTTGGACATGATCATACACAAATCTCTTTGGACTATTACAATATTTGCAAATGGAATGTTTAGAAATCCAAATCTTAAAACAAAGGTCTTAGTAAAAGTTATATATATATAAAAAATTCAGTTCAAATGTTACAAAAATAGAAAAAAGAAGCATATTTTGCAGCTTTGGAGCTCAACTAGTGTGAAATATATTACCCACAAGGAAAACTTGTGTTGATCTGATCCAGGAACTGACAAGCATAAGGAGAGTTAAAACAAGCATGAGGCATAATTTGACTGCTTGTTCTGGCCAATTAGGCTGCAGCCAGAGAAATGGGCTAGAGGGTCTTAAAGGGGTCATGAAATGCATTTTTGATTAATGTTTTCTGAGGTGCACTTATAACGTTAGTATGATTTTTTCATCAAAATTGACAATTTAGAAATAAAGAGGCATTTTCTACCCTCATTTGAGCCCTCTGATTTGAACGCTCTGTTGGAAGGGGCGTGTCTACTGTGAGACTTCATTGGAAACATCTTTGCATATGAAATAAGCATTACATGTGAAGCTCTCTCAAAAACGTTTACTACGTTTTTACTATTACAGCTGTTGAGATTACCTAATCATGGAGAGTGTTGATTATAGCATTATATTTAGATCTACTCCCGTCACATGAAAGGTTGCAGCAATGAGCATTGTAGCCAATGACAGACTGTTGAGAGCATGAATGCAGTGATGAGTGTTCTCATCATTGCAACTCAAGTTTTGCACATTCACAAAAGCGTTCCATCATAACTAACATTGCAAACACAATGTAAATAAGAGACTCATTGTGCAGTGTAAACTGTGTCACTGAATATAAACTCACGCTGTGTGATTGACAGCTCCAGCGATTATAAAGGGAGCCTTCTTGATTGCTTTTTGTATATAATTTAAGATTAGGCATTAGAATAAATATGGTTACATACATGTTGCGGTATTACTGTCAGGCCCATATCTTACAGTAAAAGTCTGTTTGCAAACCTGTGCCGAAACTGCAACTGATTTATCAAAGAATCCACAGTGAAATGCACTGAACAAACAAATAGTGTTCTAATTAGATATCCACATAATTAAAAGCAAAGGATTATTTGTAAGTTAATGTTTTTTTTTTGTTTTAAGTCCAGTGATCCTGTATTGCTCTTCTCTCCAGCTCATCTCACTAAAGCTCCAGTGGGCGAGGCCAAAGACGCAATTATGTAAAAGTAGGTGAGGATCTGATTCTGCAGAGGCAGGCTTTTGCCGCACTATGATGTCATAATGTGACAAATCAGAAACGAGTCGTTCACAGGATGGTTTTTTTGAGTAACCTCTTGCATCTCAAAACATCAAGGAAAATTTGATTTCTCAATTCACGACCCCTTTAAAGCCAGTTCAATCTGCACCGAATCCTCTACAGCTACTAGCAGAGGAAAACTGAACATACAGTGGGGCAAAAAAGTATTTAGTCAGCCACCAATTGTGCAAGTTCTCCCACTTAAAAAGATGAGAGAGGCCTGTAATTTTCATCATAGGTATACCTCAACTATGAAAAACAAAATGAGAAAAAAAAATCCAGAAAATCACATTGTAGGATTTTTAAAGAATTTATTTGCAAATTATGGTGGAAAACAAGTATTTGGTCAATAACAAAATTTCATCTCAATACTTTGTTATATACACTTTGTTGGCAATGACAGAGGTCAAACATTTTCTGTAAGTCTTCACAAGGTTTTCACACACGGTTGCTGGTATTTTGGCCCATTCCTCCATCCAGATCTCCTCTAGAGCAGTAATGTTTGGGGGCTGTCGCTGGGCAACACGGATTTTCAACTCCCTCCAAAGATTTTCTATGGGGTTGAGATCTGGAGACTGGCTAGGCCACTCCAGGACCTTGAAATGCTTCTTACGAAGCCACTCCTTCGTTGCCCGGGCAGTGTGTTTGGGATCATTGTCATGCTGAAAGACCCAGCCACATTTCATCTTCAATGCCCTTGCTGATGGAAGGAGGTTTTCACTCAAAATCTCACAATACATGGCCCCATTCATTCTTTCGTTTACACGGATCAGTCGTCCTGGTCCCTTTGCAGAAAAACAGCCCCAAAGCATGATGTTTCCACCCCCATGCTTCACAGTAGGTATGGTGTTCTTTGGATGCAACTCAGCATTCTTTCTCCTCCAAACACGACAAGTTGAGTTTTTACCAAAAAGTTATATTTTGGTTTCATCTGACCATATGACATTCTCCCAATCCTCTTCTGGATCATCCAAATGCTCTCTAGCAAACTTCAGACGGGCCTGGACATGTACTGGCTTAAGCAGGGGGACACATCTGGCACTGCAGGATTTGAGTCCCTGGCAGCGCAGTGTGTTACTGATGGTAGCCTTTGTTACTTTGGTCCCAGCTCTCTGCAGGTCATTCACTAGGTCCCCCCGTGTGGTTCTGGGATTTTTGCTCACAGTTCTTGTGATAATTTTGACCCCACGGGGTGAGATCTTGCATGGAGCCCCAGATCGAGGGAGATTATCAGTGGTCTTGTATGTCTTCCATTTTCTAATAATTGCTCCCACAGTTGATTTCTTCACACCAAGCTGCTAACCTATTGCAGATTCAGTCTTCCCAGCCTGGTGCAAGTCTACAATTTTGTTTCTGGTGTCCTTTGACAGCTCTTTGGTCTTGGCCATGGTGGAGTTTGGAGTGTGACTGTTTGAGGTTGTGGACAGATGACTTTTATACTGATAACGAGTTCAAACAGATGCCATTAATACAGGTAACCAGTGGAGGACAGAGGAGCCTCTTAAAGAAGAAGTTACAGGTCTGTGAGAGCCAGAAATCTTGCTTGTTTGTAGGTGACCAAATACTTATTTTACAGAGGAATTTACCAATTAATTCTTTAAAAATCCTACAATGTGATTTTCTAGACTTTTTTTCTCATTTTGTCTCTCATAGCTGAGGTATACCTATGATGAAAATTACAGGCCTCTCTCATCTTTTTAAGTGGGAGAACTTGCAAAATTGGTGGCTGACTAAATACTTTTTTCCCCCACTGTAGACTCCCATGCTTAATCAGGTTAATAATATTTTCTATGGCTTAGCCCTACTCCTGACATAACCATCACAGAAAACTGTGCAGGACACTATATTTAAACAGAAACACGATTTGACTGATTTATAAGACTTTAACTAGTGAGGACATGTAAAAGTCATAATATTTCACTATTTAAGTGAGGACATTTGGCCCTCACAAGTATAGCTAAACAAGTACACACACAACCTAAATATTATCAATGATGACACTGAGAACACAAGTCTTTCTGTCTTTAGTCACAAATAATTAAAGACTTTTGAGGAAAACATTTGAGGATCTTTCTCCATATAATGGACTTAAATGGTGGACACCGGGCTGAAGGTCCAAATTGCAGATTCAGTGCAGCTTCAAAGGACTCTACATGATCCCAGCCAAGGAATAGGGGATATATCTAGCGAAACGATTGGTCATTTTCTAAAAAAATAAAATAAATAAATATAAATAATTAAATATAAATAAATATATATACACACACCTTTTTTAACCACAAATGCTCATCTTGCACTAGCTCTGCAATGCGCGTCCGCAAATTCACTCATTAGCCTACGTAATCACTTTGGAAATCTCCCTGCCGGTTAGCTCTTCGTCTGTGTACTCCGGTTCAGAAAGGTGGGGTAGGGCGAAAAACTCAGTTTCTCCTCCAACTTCAAAATCATCCAACATTGTTGTTTTATCTTTTTTTGTAAAGGGCATTTGACTTTCTTTGCATGTTCCCTTTGTAAACACTGGGTCGGTACTTCCGCCTATGTCACATGTGACCTTTTCAACGTGACAGCGTAATGCGTGAAGTCGAGCATTTGTGGTAAAAAAGTTAATACATTTTTATTTTTTAAGAAAATAACTGATCGCTTCGCTAAATAAGACCCTTAATTCTTTGGCTGGGATCAGGTAGAGTCCTTTGAAGCTGCACTGAATCTGCAATTTGGACCTTCAGCCCGTTGGGTCCCATTGAAGTCCATTATATGGAGAAAGATCCTGGAATTTTTACCTTAAAAACCTTAAGTTATTTGCGACTGAAGAGAGAAAGACAAACATCTTGGATGACATGAGGGTGAATAAATGATCAGGAAGTTTTTATTCTGGAAGTGAACTAATCCTTTAAAGGTCCCATATTGTCAAAACTGAAAGTTCCTGGCTTTTTTCACGATTACTGAGGTCTAGGCGCTATTTAACTACCATATAAGTTTCAAAACAGTCAGTCCACAGTAAAATGCACACAGCCTGCTTAAAGTTCTAGCTATTTTTCACGAACCGTTGTGACTTCCGTAAAAAGTTGACGTCAGAACTACAGAGTCACTGCCTTCAGTCAGCACCCTGAGCACCGCCCACAGTCCCACTCTCCTTTTGCCAAACCCCCAGACAAGATCGCGTCCATGCTTTTGCTGAGCAACGACAACACGGAAACATGTCGAAAAGGTTAACTTTAGCCACGAAACCAGATCGGCCGACCTGTAACGTTACACTCTAACTCAAAGGATGGACGATCTGACAGGATTGTAACTATGAGGTGGATCACATCTAACGTGTACAGTAAAGACAAACGCACCGTGTCCATCTAATCAAGATGAAGATGTACTGTATATACATTTCAATTTCAGCTTTCTGTCCAGTCTGCTCATTTTATCGCGTTTAAACAGCTGTCATCGGTTTTTTGTCTGGCAGTGGCAGCAGATATGCGATCAAATTTCTAATTTGAGGCTGTATTATGTCGATTCTGGCACCCAACATCACAACAAGATGATATTTTAAGCTACTTATGTAGCCGAATCTGCGCTGGTTTGAATGGGCCGCCTCCAGTTTCCCCTTTGTTTTGCTTCCTCCATCTAGCGCTTGGCTGACCCTCTTTAACTGTGGTTGGCCTGGCTGTGCGTCACTCAGAAAACAACAGGCCAATCATAACAGGCCAAAATCGACCTGTTCTCAGCAGAGCTCCTGAGAGAGGAGCTGTAAAAATATATTGAGATGGTTTTTGGTACTTATACCGCAAATATATATTCTTAAGGACATCAATACCTAAAATAAAACACCAGAAAGGTGTACAATATGGGACCTTTAAGTTTGTATGCAAGAGGGCATCACCATTCATGAAGCCACAATGGTAAATGTGCCGCAGTAAAGATACAATTATTTATTTTGCCTTCTGGAACCTCTAATTTGTTCTGTACAGGCCCCAAATATGAGCGGAGACCATTCAGTAAACTCTGATGCATAATGCTCATTATTTAGAAGCCCGATTTCAGCCCAAGTTATGACAAAGTCAATGTAGCCATACCTGGGGTTCCCTCGCAGAGCTGCGTGGTGAAGTGCGTTGAAGCCATTATTGTTGGTAATTGTGACATCTGCACCTGCTTCCAGGAGCACAGAGAGCATGTCATCCCTCTTCTTGCTGATGGCATCATGCAGAGGTGTGTCTCCCTCGGAGTCCTGCAGGGGGCAGCATTAAGTTACACACTCTTTAGTATATGTGGTGCATTGCTAATAAATGCAATGCACCTTCATTTAAGTCTGTTCGCAGATGCCAAATAAAAGAATGCCTAGAGTTGAACTTTACAGAGGGTGTGATGTGACTTGTGTACAACAGAACAGGTAGAAATATGCTAAAATATACAAATGCTTAACATTTATATAATAATAAATGCTGGCATTCCATGGCAATGTTGCATGTGATGGCATTTGCTTTGAAAAGCAGCCAACCAATCTGTGCTGATTCATGGTAAAACTGCACTAGATTGTTCGCTGCAGAATAGAAGAGAAAATGTCTTGTCTGCAGTATAAATAGCATATTAACTCTTTCCCCGCCATTGACGAGTTATCTCGTCTTTTACAAGAAAACGCTTCCCCGGCAAAGACGAGTTTTTATGGCTTTTCGTGTTTTCAGTGTTATACACTCGGGGGCGCTATTACGCATCTTCTGAACGAGTACAAAACCTCCCGAACAAAAACACATGTGAACAGGACGGAGAAACTAGCAATCTCTTTTGTAAACAGATGCATATGAAAAATAATGCGATCATCAGCAATAGACAGCATATAAATGAAAACTGCATAATGTTACAGAGTAAAATGTTGATCCAGGAAGTGGTATATGTCTGTGCAAGCTTTGGAGGTATTGATGGAAGCGATTTACTGGATTTATGCTTTGATAATCGTACTGAAGATTATCCAGATGTAGATGTATCCAGAGAGTGGCAGGATCAAGCCTACAACCTCGTTTTGAAAAGAAGTGTACTACAAAGCAGGCTCATTGCAGCCAATAAAATAGTGAATAAGATTATTCATATATTTTGTCAATTTTGTTTGTTCTTTTTGCATGCAGCTTGAAAAGGGACAAAATGAAGCAAAGCACAACTGGTCCACACATTTATTTTCTCCGTTTCTGAATTAGATTTTTATCAGAGGCAAAATGCAAACACAATTGCATTATTATTAATATTTAAAGTCTTATTTCATGCAAAGTGATAATATAATTGCACTTTTATTTTCTTTTTTGAAAGTTTTTAATGCTGTTATTTGTCGTTATGCTTTTAAAAGTGATGTTAATAAAATAAATATTAACAGTTAAAATTAAAGCCTAATTTATTACCATTTTGTTGGGGCGATTGGGGACAGGTGGGGCTCGGAACCCTTCCCTACCTCCAAAGTGGGGAATGGCAGAAAAAGTTTGAGAAACACAGAGTTACAGGCACTGCAAGTATCTGCAAATAACCGGCTGATATTATTATTAGGGGTGTAACGATCCATCGATATGGCCTACATACATCGATTAAATGTCTGATACGATGTATCGATGACACACGTAAAATATCAATATCTGTAGTATAAATAGGCACCTTATTTTGACACTCTCCACATTTTCACCAATGTCCGTCTATGCATTACCGCCAACGCTTACATTCTCGTTCAAACTCGCGTGTCAGTAGGATAAGACTGCCTGAAGGGCGAGCGTAAAAGTCACTCGGGATAGTTGACGGAACTGTCAAGCGCTTGTGAGAAGTTTTCAGCACGCAGTGACACGCGCACACATCCAAAGCGCAAGCATGCAGACAGACACATCGACAGCACGCTAATATTTGAGCTAGGGTTGGGCGATGTCTACAAAATTGGCATCGGACGATGTCTACAGTCAAACATCGCGATGGACCATGACATCGGCGGGGGCGAGCGGGGGAGGGGTGTGGTTGGAGAGTTAGGGGGTGTGCTCGAAGCGTGAATCCTTATAAGGGAAAACACGATTCCTAACACCGTGTCTACACCGGACGCAAGTGGCGTGGCGCAACAAAATACTATAGAACCACTGATCTATAACAGAGATTCATTATATATAGATCAGTCTATAGAACTCATTATAATCAGTGATGCTGTCTACACTGGATGCGGCGCGACACGACAAATCCCCGACAGTAAACTGCTGCCACGTTCTCTTATGACGTGCTGACACAAATTTCAAATGACTTTCAACGGTCGCTTTGTCGCGTCCAGTGTAGACAGACTTTAGCTGATGCAGCGCGGCGCGATACAATAACTGTCGCATCCGGTGTAGACATGGTGTAACGGTTGCCTGTTTTCTGCTTTTGCTTGTAATTTGGTTATCGGTAGAAAAGGTTTTTAGCACTGAGCCCATAGTAGCAGCCAAAAAAGTCTCATATAAAGGTAACAGCTTTATTTTTGATTTCTTTAAATTTATTTTTCTACATTAATGTATTTTTTCATACAACTGGAGTATCTCGTTTGTGTTGTTTCCTAATGAGGATTTACATTATTTTACACACTGCATATTTTATCACAGAAACCTGAAAGACTGTCTTGACTGTTGTCATATCTTAAGATTACTGATCTTGTGTGTGACTTAATTTATAATTTTTTTTATGATTTAAAAGAAGTGTAGGCCTATTTTTTGTTGTGAATATCCCAACCGAGGAACAGGATGCGAAAATTTAAGATACATATTCATGTTATATGTTTTGGTTGCATTTGTGAGTTAATAAAAATGTAGATGGTTTTTTTAAAATAGGTATATAATATAATAATATCGATATATCGATCGATATTCTCCTCTATCGAATCGTAGAATTTTTTGAAGTATTGGCAAATATCGTATCGCTGGGTATAAGAATCGATATCGTATCGTACCATGACAAACCATCCGATTTATACCCCTAATTATTATTAACTATAACTATATCAAACTAGTGTCCAAAATCTCCCAACAGCCATATCAATAATCTACTAAAATAATCTTGTTTCAATTAATTGTGAGCAACTTGAACAAACCTTGCCTGTGTGATTTTGTATAATAATGCTGACTAATTAAGCCAATTAAACTCATTTCAATTAACCACTTGTTACATTTGATATCAACATTTTCTGGGGAAACTTTTGCTGTCTTTTGTTTTCTTTTCTTTTTTTAAAACAATCAAGATACTGTGCCAAGTTAAAAGTAGTCAACTTTAACATTAACTTCAACTTAACTTAAAAGTATGGAATAATTACGTTTTTATTTAAATGACAAAGCCTCACAAGGTCTGCATTTATTTGATCAAAATACAATACAAACAGTAATATTGCGAAATAATACAATTTAAAAATAAATGTTTCCTATTTTAATACATTTTAAAATTACATTTTTCCCTGTGATAGCAAAACTAATTTTTAGCAACCATTACTCCAGTCTTCAGTGTCACATTAGTCAACTTTAACATTAACTTCAACTTAACTTAAAAGTATGGAATAATTACGTTTTTATTTAAATGACAAAGCCTCACAAGGTCTGCATTTATTTGATCAAAAATACAATACAAACAGTAATATTGCGAAATAATACAATTTAAAAATAAATGTTTCCTATTTTAATACATTTTAAAATTACATTTTTCCCTGTGATAGCAAAACTAATTTTTAGCAACCATTACTCCAGTCTTCAGTGTCACATGATCCTTTAGAAATGATTCTAATATGATGACTTTGTGCTCTCAAAACATTTCTCATTATCATCCATGTTGAAAGTTTTTGCTGCTTTATATATTTTTTTAGAAACCGTGATACAAAGTAAGAATTAATCATATCTGAGCACCAAGAATAATAATTGGTAATAACTGGCAACCAAATCAGCATATTAGAATGATTTGTGAAGGATCATGTGATACTGAAGACTGGAGTAATGGCTGCTGAAAATTAATCACAGGAATAAATTACATTTTAAAATAAATTAAAATAGAAAACTGTTATTTTACATTGCAATGATATTTCACAATATGAATATTTAATTAAATAAATGCAGCAGTGATAAGGATAAGAGACTTCTTTCAAAAATATATATATATTAAAAAAAAATCTAAATTATTCCAAAAGTTTGACCAGTAGTGTACAAGAAGCTACTGACTAACTATCAGCTTTAGCACAGATTGTCTGCCCGAAAGTGCCAGTAAAGAAAAATCAAGGCAGAGAGTTTCCGTGCTAAACTGAGAGGTACTGATATAGTTCACCTGCAGACTGGGGTGGCAGCCAAAGTCAAGCAAAGTCTTCACCACCTGTAGGTGGCCCTTGTTGACAGCGATGTGCAGAGGTGTCTGTCTGCGTTTGTTTCTGGCATTCAGGTCAGCCCCGCCTCGATGCAGCACCTCAATGACGGAACCTTCATCCCCGAAGGATGCGTGATGGACAGCTCGGTCTCCATCCTTATCCTGAAAGAGTCGCATGTCAATCACTGTCAGCATCCCAATTTAAAACATCACTGTTTGATTCCACTGTCTGACTCTAAAGCTTTTAGAACTCTAACTGGCCAAGAAAAATAAAATGCTGAGGAATGTTTATGGACACAGTCATTACTGAAGCAACTGCCTTATTACGATGCAAATCTTCTGGTTAATTAATCAGAGGTTAAAAGTGATTCACCGCCATAAATTAGACTCTGCCTAATCTATTCATTGCTCCTGCTGACAGTGGCAACAAGTACAGTCTGTTTTTCTCCATTGGACCACAATATTTCATTAAGGATTCCAATACATGAAACTAAAAGAGAAACAAGCATCCTTTAAACTGTAAGACATCCTATAATGACTAGATTTCTTCACATTCAGCCTGTAAAAGTTCAAATCAGATTTGTTCGTGTTAACTAAATCTAAAACGAAAAATATAAAAAAAATGTAAATAAGGCTGAAATATAAATATATATATATAATATTTTGAAATTGCTTTTAAAAATGTATTATATTTATAATTTAAAAAATTATTATTATATAGAAGGAGAGAGACAGAGAGAGAGAGAAAAACAACACGGTTTAAAATAAGAGTACAACCACAACGTTTAAGTCATATGACTTTACAGATTTTTAACAGGGTGCCTTTCTTGGCATGTTTAATAATCTAAAATTTGTATATTTAAAATGATTTCATTTAAAATTTGGCCATATAAAAATTACATTACACAGGTGACTATTTCCACCTTTCTGGTACTCTGTAATTTTAACAATTACTATGCTGTCACGCACAATCCATAACAGACAACCAAATAAAAATGATAAAGCAGGTTTCGCAGATTTGCGAAAGTCTGCAATCAAAGTATGATCTTTTCCAAAGAAAGCTCTTTCCTGCCCCTGAAACATCACCATACACCAGGACATAAATATTCGTGCTTGATTGTGAGTGGAGAACCATTCACGTGAGTGGAATAACAATGCTGGCTTTCCAGCGTTGTTGTTGTTTTTTTTAAGCAAACAGTAGACGTGCTGACTGCATGCTAACATTAAAGGGGTCCTACTATGCTCTTTTACAAAGTCTCGATTTTGTTTTGGGGGTGCACTAGAACAGGCTCTCATACTAGGTTGTTCGAAAAACACATTATTTTTCACATATTTTACATTATTACAACACCTCTCTCCCCAGTCTGGCATGAACGGCTCGAATAGTTATTTTATCAAATGAAGGCCCGCCTTCTGAAATACCAAATGTGCTGTGATTGGTTAACTGGGCCAGTGTGTTTTGTGATTGGCAGCACTCGGTGCCTGGTCTGGAAATGTCATGCCCCTTACCATAGCCGCCTGCCAGCTTTAGTGTAAATATTGCGTCAATATCAAATAATTTTGAGCGCGATTTAAACCTGGATGATTGTAACCACTCTAAGTTCGTCTGCCTTGGGAAAGCTAGCGTGTCTCCGACATAGTGATAACACTCGCTGCCTTCTCTAGTGCAGCTCAACCAGGTCTCGTCACATTCGTCGATATTTGTGATATCACAAATCCCGGAAAAAATGCGTTGTAGTCCAAACGAGTCATTCATTGTAGTTTTTGAAAAGTTTTTCTGTTAAATTAAAGATCTCCTTTTGAAGTGGACTTTGAACTTTGCAACTTTGTAGATCTTTTTCATGCTCAAAGAGCAACATTACATACTAAATAAAGTTGAAAAAGTGAAAAAGCATAATAGGACCCCTTTAACTTCAGAATATAGGAATCATGGGATTAATGTTATCTCAATACACCTACTTTTCTTTACAAACAAACACTTATTTCACCTAGCATTCCTATTGCAACAATGTGAGCCAAAAACATTTATTCAAACGTTATTAGTGCAAGTTACTTGGAAGATCACTCCATGGGTTAAAAACACTCCTCTCTGAATTTGATCCTTTACATACACACTGCCTGGCCAAAAAAAAACGTCTGGATTTAAATAAGCAAGGACTTAAGATTTTAGGACTGAATCATTATTGCAGTGATTAATGTGTTTCTGGGCTGTTGTATGTTTGGCAACAGTTCTTTTAACCCAAACTGATGCAGCGAGTAGCTTTTTATTTCTCAAAAAACATACACATGTCCATATTCCAAGATGACAATTCCAAGATTCATCAGGCTCAAATTGTGAAAGATCGGCCACCAGAGTCCTGACCTTAACCCCACTGAATGTGCTGGAGGAAACTTTACACTGCTTGTGCAAAAAAAAAATTGGAACGCATTTAGCTTTGATGACATTGCGCTTTCGTGGTGCCACTGTTTTGACAATGGTATGCAACATCACAACATTTATTTCCATATCAATCTTGACATTATCATCCCAGTACACGCACATCAGTACATCTTCCAACATGGTTGTTTGTGAAATAAAAAGCTACACACAGAATCAATTAGGGTTAAAAGAATTGTTGCTAAACCTATAACATACCAGAAGCATATTAAAGGGGTCATATGATGCAATTAAAAAATTCTCTTTGGAGTGTTACAACTGTTCGTGCATCGATAAGATCCCTAAAGTTGCAAAGACTAAAGTCTCAAACCCAAAGAGATATTCTTTATAAAAGTTAAGACTGGTCCACGCCCTCTTAAAACGCCTCGTTTAAACACACCCCCACATGTCTACGTTACGATGTGGGAAGATTTGCATAACGCCACCCAAATGTTCACGCAAAGGCGGCGTAACTTTTATTCTTGCTGTAGTATTGTAGTTGCCGCCGCCACCATGTCGTGGAGACGCTGTGTGTTTCGTTGTGAAAGCGAAACTACTTTGTTTGGCCTTCCAAAAGAGGATGATGTCCGCTTCGTCATGCCTAGAGCTGATCAGTGCTAGTCGCTGAGGAAATACATCAACTTCGCGCTGTGGCTCGCCGGATCGGCTTTCCCCGTGGACGAAGCGGAGTCCAGCCCGGGGTTGTCACATGTGGTTGCCGCAAGCCCTCCGGCCGCGCCATTCTCAAGCCCGCTGGCCTCCGCTCACTCAAGGCTGCCGTGTGTGAAGTTGTGTGTTTCGTTGTGAAAGCGAAACTACTTTGTTTGG
>NW_015505577.1:207760-208464 GCF_001515645.1 Sinocyclocheilus grahami
CTGATGTATTTGCAGGACATGTCTTGTCCTGCCGAGCATATCATTTGGCCAGTCACCCTAGCCAATCTGACTTCCCTTCCTCTCTCTCTCTCTCTCTCTCTCTCTCTCTCTGTGCTACAAGCAATTACTTCAGCAAGGGGCGGCAGGGCACAGTGCTAGTCCTGGCACCAACACAAACCAAAAAGGTGAGGGGAAAGACTCAAACTGATGAAAATATATTGAAATAAAATCTTTATTTTTACAACTGATGTGCCCATGTCTTCATACGCATGACTGTTGGATACTTTCAGCTCGTTAGAGACCAGACTGAGGCAGTTCCATATTCCATAAACTGTGAGTAGGGGTGGGCGATATGGCAAAAATATCAACATGTTTCTTTGTCATGTTGGTTTACCATTTTGCAAGTTGTATAAGCAGTACAGCCAAAATAATTTCCCTATTTTAAAAACTAATCTTTACAAGTTAACAAAAAATAATGGCAGATATTTAGGCCAAAGTGGGCGAAGATAAAACTCTAGGTCATTATTTGATCATTGTTATTAAAAAATAAAAACAGAGATACAAATTACAAATACACATAATAAACGAATAAAACAGAGTACTTTATTTTCCAGGTACAGTAGGTGTATTAACTAGCAGTATAGCATTCAAGAAATTTAATTCAAGAAGTCGTGGCCTAATGGTTAGAGAGTCGGACTCGTAAC
>NW_015505577.1:208474-210511 GCF_001515645.1 Sinocyclocheilus grahami
ACGTGAGTGGAATAACAATGCTGGCTTTCCAGCGTTGTTGTTGTTGTTGTTTTTTTTAAGCAAACCGTAGACGTGCTGACTGCATGCTAACATTAAAGGGGTCCTACTATGCTCTTTTACAAAGTCTTGATTTTGTTTTGGGGGTGCACTAGAACAGGCTCTCATACTAGGTTGTTCGAAAAACACATTATTTTTCACATATTTTACATTATTACAACACCTCTCTCCCCAGTCTGGCATGAACGGCTCGAATAGTTCCTTTATCAAATGAAGGCCCGCCTTCTGAAATACCAAATGTGCTGTGATTGGTTAGCTGGGCCAATGTGTGTTGTGATTGGCAGCACTCTGCGCCTGGTCGGGAAATGTCATGCCCCTTTATACAGCTTTAGTGTAAATATTGCGTCAAAATCAAATCATTTTTGAGCGCGATTTAAACCTGGATGATTGTAACCACTCTAAGTTCGTCTGCCTTGGGAAAGCTAGCGTGTCTCCGACATAGTGATAACACTCGTTGCCTTCTCTAGTGCAGCTCAACCAGGTCTCGTCCCATTCGTCGATATTTGTAATATCACAAATCCCGGAAAAAATGCGTTGTAGTCCAAACGAGTCGTTCGTTGTAGTTTTTGAAAAGTGATTTCTGTTAAATTAAATATCTCCTTTTGAAGTGGACTTTGAACTTTGCAACTTTGTACATCTTTTTCATGCTCAAACAGCAACATTACATAGTTGAAAAAGTGAAAAAGAATAATAGGACCCCTTTAACTTCAGAATATAGGAATCAGGGGGTTAATGTTATCTCAATACACCTACTTTTCTTTACAAAAAAACACTTATTTCACCTAGCATTCCTATTGCAACAATGTGAGCCAAAAACATTTATTCAAATGTTATTAGTGCAAGTTACTTAGAAGATCATGCCATGGGTTAAAAACACTCCTCTCTGAATTTGATCCTTTACATACACACTGCCTGGCCAAAAAAAACGTCTGGATTTAAATAAGCAAGGACTTAAGATTTTAGGACTGAATCATTATTGCAGTGATTAATGTGTTTCTGGGCTGTTGTATGTTTGGCAACAGTTCTTTTAACCCAAACTGATGCAGCGAGTAGCTTTTTATTTCTCAAAAAACATACACATGTCCATATTCCAAGATGACAATTCCAAGATTCATCAGGCTCAAATTGTGAAAGATCGGCCACCAGAGTCCTGACCTTAACCCCACTGAATGTGCTGGAGGAAACTTTACACTGCTTGTGCAAAAAAAAAAATTGGAACGCATTTAGCTTTGATGACATTGCGCTTTCGTGGTGCCACTGTTTTGACAATGGTATGCAACATCACAACATTTATTTCCATATCAATCTTGACATTATCATCCCAGTACACGCACATCAGTACGTCTTCCAACATGGTTGTTTGTGAAATAAAAAGCTACACACAGAATCAATTAGGGTTAAAAGAATTGTTGCTAAACCTATAACATACCAGAAGCATATTAAAGGGGTCATATGATGCAATTAAAAAATTCTCTTTGGAGTGTTACAACTGTTCGTGCATCGATAAGATCCCTAAAGTTGCAAAGACTAAAGTCTCAAACCCAAAGAGATATTCTTTATAAAAGTTAAGACTGGTCCACGCCCTCTTAAAACGCCTCGTTTAAACACACCCCCACATGTCTACGTTACGATGTGGGAAGATTTGCATAACGCCACCCAAATGTTCACGCAAAGGCGGCGTAACTTTTATTCTTGCTGTAGTATTGTAGTTGCCGCCGCCACCATGTCGTGGAGACGCTGTGTGTTTCGTTGTGAAAGCGAAACTACTTTGTTTGGCCTTCCAAAAGAGGATGATGTCCGCTTCGTCATGCCTAGAGCTGATCAGTGCTAGTCGCTGAGGAAATACATCAACTTCGCGCTGTGGCTCGCCGGATCGGCTTTCCCCGTGGACGAAGCGGAGTCCAGCCCGGGGTTGTCACATGTGGTTGCCGCAAGCCCTCCGGCCGCGCCATTCTCAAGCCCGCTGGCCTCCGCTCACTC
>NW_015505577.1:211194-213195 GCF_001515645.1 Sinocyclocheilus grahami
CATGGTTTTATGTTTACGCGGCGCGATGCAATGCAACGTGTAAAAAGACAGTATAAGTCATTATAATCCGTAATTATGTCCCCACTGGATGCAACAAACGCCTCGTTTATAATGGGTTTTTTAATGTTTTTGTCTCATTGCTCCATCACAGTATGGTAAGGGGCGTAACATTTCCGTCACACGCTTGAGGTACACGGCCCATCACAACGCACTGGATAGCTGGCCAATCAGAGCACAACTCGCTTTTCAGACCGATGAGCTTTGTAAAAATCGACGCGTTTCAGAAAGGCGGGGCATAGAGGAGAAACAATAATGTACAGTATGTGGAAAATAATGTGTTTTTTGAACCTTAAACCGCATTAACATTTAATTACACCAAATACACAAAATAATGTTCTTTTTAGCAACATCATATGACCCCTTTAATCATTGCAAAAATTATTCAATTCTATAATCGTAGTAAGTATTTGCCTATTTAAATGTAAACAGCAACTTTTTTTTTTCGGGCCAGGAAATTTATATATTTTTTCTCTTCATATTATGCTTTGATATTATGCTATACTGTTACCATGCTGGCTATCTAGCTCCAAGAGGTCTCCTTAAAACAAAAACTTCTGCTTGAGGTGTTTGAACTACAGGAAACAAGATCTAAGTGGCTTAAGGTCAGCAGTCAATCCACAGCATATTACGGTTTGCCCTGTTCCAAAAGCAACAACCTTTCGGGGAAAAACAGCCAACAGTGACAAGAGGTGGTTCAGGAGCAGGATACAAGACACACCTCAGCCTCCAGATCCACATTATGTTTCAGCAGCAGTTTGAGGACGTCCACATGGCCATTCTGGCTGGCTGCCTGCATGGCAGTGTGTCCTGCACACTGCCCGTTCACCTGGAAATAAAAAGACAGGGTTGATCACATCATGCTCTTTGCATCGCTGATTACATTTTTGTGCCATTCTTTAAAATGGGTGTGTGTGTGTGTGTGTGTGTGTGTGTGAGCGTATACACAAGTGTCTATTTGTGATCTGCAGCATTGCGGTAAGTTAAACAAGTGTGCAAAGGCATGAATATCCCCAACTGCTCCCCAGGCGCTGCAGCAAAAAATAGCTGCCCACTGCTCCGGGGGTGTGTTCACGGTGTGTGTGTGTTCACTGCTGTGTGTGTGCACTTTGGATGGGATAAATGCAGAGCACTAATTCCGAGTATGGGTCACCAAACTTGGCCACGTCACTTCACTTCACATCTAATATACAGGCACACATCCGTTTATCTCCCAACTGTTTACTTTCAATTTAAACAATCAACTGCAAATATATGTAAACCTTGTGTGTTTTTGACAGTATTAGCGGGATCAGATGCAAAAGACAACTTAGTCCAGTAATCAGGCGCTGTTTGATGGGCTTTTTTTGTGCGTGCACTGCTAGTGTACACGCTCAGAAAAAGCGCATGTCTGAATGAAATGTTTAACCAGCAAGGATTTAAAGCACATGCAAATAATGTCCTTTTGTGATCGTGAATAAGTGCAGTGTCCTGTGAGTGTAACTTTACTGCTGAGTTAACATTTTAATTGAATGTATGTCACGTTGTACAGTATATTGAGACGGAGGTGCCAGAACTGATAGAACTGACAAAATGTGCTCTGTAGCACGATACTACGATATTTCTTCAAAAGCAAATCGTGGAGACATTTTAATCGTCCACCATCAAAAATCGTGATATTGCACACCCCTAACTGTGAGTTTCAGGCTCATAGGAGTTTAAAATAAGAGCAAAGGAAGTCTCATACATATAAAAGCAGCCATCATTCTTTGATTGTGCATTTGATCTGATCCGTGAGATTCCAGTTAGAACCAAAAGGTGCAGTTCAAAGTGATCTTGCTACAAATTAGAACCAGTACGCTGCTTGATCAAAGTACTACTTGCAAGTTTCTTCATTCTGACTTGTACTTTCTTAACCCTTTCACAAGTTTAAAATATTCTAGCTGTCCCCCCCCCCCCCCCCCG
>NW_015505577.1:213327-235928 GCF_001515645.1 Sinocyclocheilus grahami
CCCCCAGAGTGAGTTTAAGGTGACTGTTATTTTAGAACGTTTCCCTGCCACGCAACACACCGCAGCCACAATAACAAAATATTCAAAATATTCACAGACTTGCTTATCATGTCCTCAACTATCTGATATTCCGATTTTCAAATACATGTAAGTGAGTGTGTTTTGTTGTTTAAAATCTTTCATAAATGATCTTGATCTATAACACTAGATGGGCGCAGACATGTTTGTTCACGCTGCAGTTCAGAGAGTTCTGTCAGTCAGATTTACAGCACATGAATTCATCAGTTTCTCCCGAAATACACGTTAGTTAGTTGCCGGTGAACTGGGAGAAGAATAGAGTGAACTTTATAGTTACTTACACTATGTGTCTGATATGAATAAAACACATCGGCAAATTATATTTGAATCGATTGTTATTGCTGCTTTCATAGACATCAGTGTGTATATTACAAAATCTAAATGTCCTGTTTACTAGTACTTATGTTTGTTTAAATGTCTGAAACTTAAAATAAACATTATGTGATTGAAATCACTGCATAATTGTGATTACATGACAAGTGCAGAGGCCGTCTGTTTCTGGCTCAGCGCCTGCCAAAGTGTGAAAGCACAGTTTGAACCTGGCAGTTATGTGATGCCACTGAGCATTCTAAATCCCGTATGTGGGATCATAGTCCCAGGGGCACAGAAATAAAAATCTCACATGTGGGACCGTACCACTCAAAAGGTTAAATGTAAGAACTGCTACCTATTTGATCAAATAGAACAGGGTCTTGTAACAAGGACTTTTTTTTTTACTTTAACACTTTTTTTAAATTTGGCAAATTGTGTTAAATGGAGAATACCTCACTCATATTAACAGCAAATGAACATTAGCCAAAATATTCATTCATAGTGACAGCAAATCAACATTACCCAGAATATTAAAACAAACATGCAGGGGGTGTGTAGAACTTTATGAAAGAGTATTCAGATTCTATTAATCTGCTGAGCTTTTTGTGGTTGTGCAAATTTGGTACAGTGTGTGAGTGTGTGTTATGAGAGAACTCTTACGTCTACATCAGGTCTCTTCAGGATGTCCTCTACTTTGGCTAGGTCGCCATTAGCCGCGGCCTTCACCAGCTCTTCATTAATGTCTCCAGACTCCTGAGTCTCAAAAAGCTTCTTGAGGAGCTGAGACAGGCGCTCTGCAGGCATAGAAGGACTCACTGTCAACACTGCTATAGTGTCACACAGAGTACACAATGACTGATGAGAAATGGATTGATGCTTGTCTGTGGTTGACTGTGAGCACTACTGAAATATAGGACACTTTCGGTTTCTGTCCAATCAATTAATGCCACAATATATTGAAATTAGGGCTGCATGATGTACAGAAACAGAACTGAAATCAAAAGCAGAGCAGAGGCACCCCAAATCATTTTAAAATTAGACTTAATTCTAATTTTAGATTTTCAAGTCTGCTGCTTCAAGTCTTGCATTTTTTCACATTGCAAAATATATCGCAGGAAATCAAAACATCACAATGTCATTTTTTTTCCCTAAATTGCGCAGCCCTAATTAAAATTGAATAATTTAAACAGATGTGAAAGTAAAATGTCCATGTACACTACCACTCTAGGGTGAATTCCCGAAAAGCATTGTTAGCTAACTATGGTCGCAAGTTCCATTGAACTCTATTGGTAAGGACAGAACTTGCGACCATATTTGCTTTTGGGAAACGCACCCGTTTAGACACACCTACTCATTCTTTAATATTAAAATTTTTCACATTTTATAAGTCACCAAAACTGCAAAATATCACAAATGGTGTGCATGGCAATAAGTGACCAAAAATAACCCAGGTGCTTTCCGGGATGCTTTTTAAACAGTACTGAAGGAATTTCCATGTGAGCTGATCCTTTACTATACTCCCCTATTCATTTCTAAAATTAAAAAAAAGCATTTAAGCATAAGTCTTTATACCAAAAAGTGTTTAAAATCAAACACTTTTGACAAGTAGTGTGTGTCTGTGTTACCTCCAGAAGCATTATTAACAGCAGATCCAGCAGGAGCCACTTTAGTGACAGCGGCTGGATTGTATGTCCAGGATGTCCCACACACCTCCACTTTGAGGTCACTGTCAGAGTAAATCTGTTGCACTCTTCCCACCTTTCCAAGAGTCTGCACAAGAGAAAACATGGGCATCTGAGTGTGTGTGACTGTCCTAAAATGAGTTCCATTTCATTTAACCCACTTTCCTTTCTTTCCAAGCTCTGAAATGGCTGCAATGCTAGACAAGTATGTGTGCAAACTGTGTATTACACACAGGTACAAACACCCCTGTGAGAGCAACATCCTAAGTACTGTGGAGAGAGAGAGAGATGTGGTGGTCGGAGGAGAAAAATCAATAAGTGTAAGGTCTGGCTTTTAAAATTGAGATTGGCTCATTTAAAAAGAGAATACCCAAAGGCTCTAAGGCTTGCAGGACCATATCTCATCTTTATATTGCTCATAACTGAAGCTATTGGAATTCTGTTAAGTTTGTCCAGGGAGGACAACAAAAAGAGGGAGATCCAAGAAATATAAACCAATCACACAGACTCAATGCCACTCTTAGCATCTCATCCACTGCTTTAGGAGGCAGAGCTGCTTGAAACAAACTGTAGATAAAATTTAAAAAAAAACAACTGTGCTATTAGTAGTAGGTTGCCAGTGGCTGCAAGTGAATCCTCATCAGCCTCTTAAACTCAAGCACAATGGGTCTTTATTACAAAGATGAGGTCTCAACAATGCCTGGTTTTATTGGTCATTTTATGTCCATCCAAAACATTTTGAAATTTAAGTCACTCCTGCATATTGAAACAACTGAAAAAGCTGTTGATTAGTCTCTAGATTTTCTTGTGCAGACTAGAGTCAGATGTCTTGGGATGGAGGGGAAAAAAAAGAAGCAATTATTAGATTAGATAAATCCATTACACAGTACTATAAAATAACAGCATCATTTCAGAGCTCTGGCCTAGTGCTTGGTGTCGGAATGGTATTCATATGGGCGAAACAGCTTTTATTTCTGCAACATTTTCCACCTCTCTCTCTCTCTCCCTTCATTTTTCGGTCTGCTTTCTTATCACAAAATAAAATAAATTAAAAATATCCATGTTGGCATAACAGCCAAAGTGTAATATTCAACTAATTATTCAAAGAAACTGTGTCATGTAATCATTAAAGGGATAGTTCAACCAAAAATGAAAATTCTGTCATCATTTATTTAACCACAAACCGTTTCAAACATGTAGGACTTTCTTCTGCAGAACAGTCTGAAAAGATATTTTGAAGAATGTTGGGAGGACAGTTTTGGTTACTGCTGACTTCTATTGTAAAAACATACGTGGTAACACTTTATTTTGACAGTCCACTTTAGACACTTTCAGAGAATAAGCAAATTTGCAACTACATGTCAACTACCAATCATTAGAGTACAGTGTGTGCATAATTATTATGCAAGTTGATATTCTGTCAAAGTAGTCATATTTTTTTCCCCAAGCACATTTCACCAATTCCAAAGCACATCAATCTTAACTACTAATTTGTATTTAATCATTTATAAGTGATATATAATTGCTAACAAGGGCTGAAAGTGAAAAATGCCTAATACTGGTGTGCATAATTATTAAACAGGTTTTCTTTTACAGGTAAAATGCGCCAAAAAGAGATTTAACTCAAACTATAAAGAAATTGCTAAATGAAATCATGACCTCTGGACAGTGAAATGCTCAGTGGGTCAGTAGGGTCAGAAAAATACAGGTGAAGAAGAAAAGACACATGGTAACTGTAAAATAACTAATACAAAAGCTGAAGAATTGGGTGTGAAACCATCAGGAACCCTTTAGTCTCCAGTGCTATCATTTTCCAGAACGGCAACCTACCTGGAGTCTCCAGAAGACAAGTTGTCGGGTTCTCAGAGACTTTGCTAAGATAAAAAATTCTGAAACATGACCCCCACTTAATAAGTATAGCATGCCGTATGATTGTGATTATGAAATACATGAAGACTGATAGTTTGAAAAGGTTTTATTAACAGATAGATTGAGAGTGATTCCTGAAGTATCAGCACCAGTTCAAGTTGGACAAGTGTGGCGGTGGTGAAGGGGTCATGATGTGAGCTGCTTCAACAATGAGCAAGATGGACCTTTCAGGGTTGGAGATGGACTAAAAATGTTTTGGGATGGGCTCCCAAAACTTACTGCCAGTTTCTTAAAGATACATTCTTCAAACAGTGGTACACAAGAGGATGTAGTGCTGGTCCTTCAAGAGTCACTCTTAATTAATCTGTCTATAAACCCTTTAAAAAAATCAGTCTTCGTGTATTTTACTACACTTCAGTATGTGATTCTTATTGAGTGAGGTCCTTTTTTAGGATACTTTACCTAACCCAAGTCTCTGAGAACCTGACACCTTGCACTTCTGGAGACTCCAGGTAGGTTGCAATTCTGGAAAATGACAGCACTGGAGACTAAAGGGTTCCTGGTGGTTTCACACCTAATTCTTCACCTTAATTCTTTTGCAGTTACCATGTGTCTTTTCTTCTTCACCTGTTTTTGACTGACCCTGCTGACCCAATGAGCATTTCACTGCCCAATGGCCAAGCCTTAACTTTGCAATTTCTAGTATTGCATCGTTCTTATGGGCATTTAATAATCGTTGACTTTTCAGTCCGAGTTAAATCTCATTTGGCTCATTTTACCTGTAAAAGAAAACCTGCTTAATTATGCACACCTGAGTATAAGGCATTTTTCACTTCTAGCCTTCATGAACAATTCTCAATTTATAAATGATTAAACACAAAATTAATAGTAGTTATTAAGATTGATGTGGTTTGGAATTGGTCAAATGTGCTTGGAAAAACATATGATCAGAATTTCAACTTGCATAATAATTATGCATGCACTGTATTAGTACAGTGGTTCCCAAAGTAGGGGTCGTGAGACAGTGAGGGGGGTCGCGAGATGATTTCCAGAAATCAAATACATTTTTTTCATTATTAGAAATAACATTTTATCCATAACTAACAAAAGATAAAAAAAATAGCAAATAGTTACATTTAAAAAAGCATGCAAATAAAAAAGCCATCAGCCCAGATTTTCTTTCCGTTCGATCGCGACCCCTGAGGTGATTATGACAGATTAACGACAGCAATAGCGTCAGTTGCAGCAGATCAATTTACAGCACAGTGTTAAACATTCCGACATGTGCACATAGGTAATTTTTTTTCGCGTATTATTTTTGTTGAAATTAAATGTTGGTTAATATCGACCAAACACAACGCAGGGAGGCCAGCAGAGAGGCCTGCGGAAGAAAGCGGAGAAGCACCACCGTCAGAAAGGCCATCGACCTCAGGTACAGAAAGAGACTGGCGTGTGCATAAAGAGGACATCCATAAGCAGTCGGATCAGCCTTACTCTAAGTGTCGAAAGTATCGAGAGGAATTTATACAGTATGGATTCACATGCGTCATCGTCGACGAAGTACAACATCCGCAATGTGTTGTGTGCATCTCATTAGGTGAGGTTAATGTTGAAATTAAACGAATGAGTAAATTACTATAAAAAATTATATGGTTGTTAGACTGTTGTGTTGTCATTATGCTCATGTTTGGATAGACCTATTGGTGCATGTCCGCCGTTGCACGTTATACGTTTGTCTATTTTAACCACCTCCGAGGATAGTGGGGGTCGCGAGTCACTGGCACCGTTATTTTGGGGGTCATGGGCTGAAAAGTTTGGGAACCACTGTGACTGTCTGCTTAATATCTGCCTACAGTTTATTTATGCAGAAGATACTGAGCCTTTTAGCTTTACTAAAGAAAAATGTATACAGCGTGCAAGGTTTACGCGCAAGCTCCGAGTCTTCTTCTCCGTTTTTAGTGCATCTCTGCGGCAGAATTAGCCACATACTGGTCTGGCATGTATACTACATCGTTTTGAGTCCATTTCAGTGGTTTCCTGTGTACGCAGATATTTCTTGAGACGACGCCATGTTTATGACATTTTTTTTTTTTTAGAACGAAGAAGAAAAAAAAAAAGATTGGATAGGGAAAGCTCTGGCTTCGTGTGGATGTGGCCTTAGTTGACATGTAGTTGCAAAGTTACTTATAGTTAGTAGACTGTCTAAAATGGACTATCAAAATAAAGTGTAACTACATACATTTCTCAAAATATCTTGATATCCTAAAAATCTCTGATCACACAGGGAAAAAAGTAAATCATACAGGTTTGAACAACATGAGGGTAAGTAAATAATAACAGATTTTTCATTTTTGGGTGAACTATCCCTTTAAGGATGAGGAAGGTGATGCTCACTGGCAGCATAGCTTCAGCCCACTCTCCATGTCCTCTCTGAAGTAGTTTGATCCGATCAATGTCATAGCAGATCTGGACCAAATCTCCCACCATGAACTGAGAGCTGCCTCCCTCAGCACCAGCCGCCACCTCTCCACTGCGTACAACGTTTGCCTTTGTGAGCACCGCTGGGTTAAATGTCCACCTGGAACACACAAAAGGGTTTTGTGTTCATTTCAAAGGTTAAGTCATGGACCTTCAACAACAGTAGTTGAATTATTAAATTTCAACCAATTTTATTTTTACCGATTATTTCAAATGTCAGGCTTTACAGGGTTAATATTTTGATTTTGTTTAAGCAGTTTCATGCAACTAAGAGGGCTAACGGGAATGTTATGGTTTTGGAACTTTAGGTCTTGATACACTGATTTACCATTTCAGAAACACAGCTTATTTTGGATTAGTAGACTGTTTATATCCAAAATTAGAATTTATGTATATTATGCATCAACATTAATAATTAGTATTTCTTACTATTTGTCGTAATTGTGAAGTTTGAATCTGTCGTGTGCTTTAACAAAGGCGAAGAAAAAAAACAAACAGAGGTGCCAAGTGACTGACCTGTTTCCACTCGGATACTGCACAACAATGTCATGGTCTTCATCAATGCCGCACACAGTGCCTGTGGTTGTGAGCGTTTCAAACATGCCATCAGTCCAGCCTCCGTGACCATGCTGCAGCGACTGAACGATCTCCAGGTCCAAATCAATGTTGACCAAATCTCCAATCTGCAGGCCTCCTGGGTTCCTGTTTCCATTCTGCTCACCTATAGAAAGGTCACAAAGTAAAAATTGAGATGAGCATTAGAATGACTTCTCATGATCATTATCATCTTGAGAACAAATTCTATTGCGACTAACCATTTTTAAAACCACAAAAAAAAGGGAAAAGAAACTACAAAAAATTCTAAGCAAAAGATGAGCAACTGGAAAGGTAAATTTACTCAACAGTTATTATGCATCACTCCATTACTTCATGTTATGTTTGATTACAACAGGGCTGGACAACCTCGGTCCTGGGGCCAGTTTCAATAAGGAGGTTCAACCAACTCTGAGTTAAAACTTGAACTCTGAGTTGACTTACTCGGAGATGGGAAACTGAGTTTTCGGTTTCAGAACAGCTGAATTAAGTTAGTTCAATCAACTCTGAGTAGGTTGAGTCTGAGTTTAGCGCATGCACCACGACTATAAAAAGCCATGATCAATGGAGCTCCGATATTACGATTCGCCATGGCAACAGCTCCCGCCAAAAAGACGTCTGCGTACCTCAGAGTCAATACAAGTTGAATTCTTATCACCGTTATAATATCACAGGTGAAAACTGGCAGAACGGTAGGTTATTGAACTAATAGGCTATTCATTATCATGGTACCCCACGGGCAAAAAAATAAAATAATAACAATAATAATAATAATTTAAGTGCATTTTTCTTATTTTACAAATGATCTGCCAATAGGGTGAGAAAAATACGGCAGCGGCTATTTACACTAAGTCAAGTGGAATTAGCATACTTTCTTAGTGATAGATCCTATTTACAGTAGGCTAAGTGCAAATAGCTCTAGATGCTATTTACACTTAGTGAAAATAGTGATATATTCTATTCACCATGTAAAAGTAGCAGTTCTTTGCAATAAGTGTAAATAATAATTAGATGCTTTTTATACTTTATACTGGCAGATACATACTATTTGCACCTCAGTATTGTTGTACATTAACAGAATGCAATAATAAGAGTGTAAATGATTATATTTATTAAAATTATAAATACTTTTATCATTATTAAACACTGGTTAGGTACTTTACTTCCACTTTTAGAACATTTTCTTCATTTTTATTGAAAATAAATTCTAATGTGATATGTGATGGGAAAAGTGAGAAGAACGAGCTCGGCAAAAGCCGGACTCGAATCCGGTCAGTCGCGTCACAAGCTAGTTCTTTTAAGCCCAACGCATTACAGCCTACACCACTGAAGCCGTTATTCACGCGCATCGTATTTAACCTTGTGTGACATTGGAGAGCGGAGCTACTGTAAATTTGCACTTAGTAATAGACACTCCGAATAATCTTGCTTTCCATTTGCATTTCCAATTTTTTTTTTCTCCAATTTTTATTACCACACTGGCAGATAATTTTACTTAATTTTAAGTAAAATGCACTTAATTTAGATCCCCCCAGGAAACAAATATCTTATATCATTTTTTTTATATAGAAAATCAATCTTGATTTAAGAATTTTTTAATATTTGTACTTGAAATAAGAAAAAATACTTAGTAAGAAAAGCATTTTTGCAGCATGCATGAATGAATGAAGTATTTAACATCGCTTGTGCTTAAAAAGGGGGAGGAGAACGAAAGAAACTCTGGGTTTATCGAAGAAAACCTGCTCCTGACCAGGTTAGGTTCACAGAGTAAGTTACCATGGCAACTGACTCCGAGTATAAGTTACCTCCCTTTCAGAAACGGGCGTTTTCACTTAACCTCCTTTCTGAAACGGGCCCCTGGAGGGCCACTGGTCTGCAGAGTTTATCTCCAACCCTAATTAAACTCGCCTGAACAAGCTAAATAATTTGTCTTCAAGATCATTAGAAAGCTACAGGTAGGTGTGTTTAATTAGGGTTGGAGCTAAACTCTGCAGGACAGTGGCCCTCCAGGACCGAAGTTGCTCAGCCCTGGATTACAATAAATGTGCTTTTATTGCATTTAATTAGTCTCATTTGTGGTTTATACATTGCTGCATGTGGGCATAAAGCATGCAAGTTACAATGTAATTATCATGATTACGAGTTACATTCAGGGCAAGCAGGGTGCTAGCAACCAAGGTTTGTATCATGGGTTTGATTCCCAAAGATGTATACTTTAGGGTGACCATACGTGCCATTTTTCCCGGACGCGTCCTGGCCAGGATTTCTATATTGCTTTGATTCAAAGTACCTCAAGAGCGTTTCGAAAACATAAGGAACCGATGTCATCAGTCTGCACATGCAAACAAAGCCAAATCCTAGATATTTTAAGCAATATAGAAATCCTGGCCAGGATGCGTCCGGGAAAAATGGCACGTATGGTCACCCTAGTATACTTTTAATGCAATCATAAAAGTGCCTGCCAATTTAATGCATAGATGTATATGTTATCAATTTTTTTTATATTACCCGACTATATTACTTAAATGTATAAAATTACATTTTATATAAATACAAATGGTTGTATTATATTCATGTGTTAATAAAATTCCAGGACTTTCAATGACTTTTCATGCATTACTTTGGGGAGTTTTCAAGGACTACAATCAGGCCAGTGGTTAAAAATTTCACTTGCCCTGCTAAAATTTTCACTGACAATCAAACAGTCAGTAATAAAATAAGAACAAACAAATTACAAGCAATAGCGCAAGAAGACACAAAAGAGAACTCATTTCGGTGTTCACGTGCAGACTGAAATGTGGCTGTCTGTATGCGCACAGAAAGCAGTGTGCGAGTACCGAATTTAATTTTCTTTTGCTTCTTGCACTTGAATGGTTTAACACTGCTTGAATGTTTAAACTGACAAGGCTTTAAGCACCTTGTACAAACCCTGTAAATATAAATTTATATCATACATATTTATCACACACCAAATTCCTTTAATATTCTTTACTCAAGTATCGTATGCATTTGTCTGCATTGCAGTGCATTCCAAATGCATTTTGGTAGAGTTAAGTGAACTTCAACAGATAGCCCTTGCTCAGTGAGTATGGAGCAGTGAACACTGCGTAGGGACCCTGTAAATTGGAAAGCACAAGACGTTGCGCTTTGTGGGACCATTTCTTAAGGTTTCAAGAGTAATTAATTTGAGTTGACCATTCTTGAATAGAACCTTATTTTATTGGTTTGGATAGCAAAGAGTCAATTATGAATTGGGGCCAAAAGAGCTTTTAAACAGGAATGTGTCATTGTAGCTATGCATGTCTGAAGATCAGCCTGACTATACCATCTAGTGATGACACCTAGTGGAGGCATGTTATACAATACACTCTGTTAAAATGCAGTAGAGGACTTCACTTGACCTATGAGGCTTCTATAAATCAAATAAGTTCATGTAAATATTATTAGTCTACTAGTATGACATGGAAAGCTTACCCAACACTGGACAGTGGTCTCTGTAAAAAGTGCCACCTTTGGCATCTTGCACACACTTCAAATCAGACTAAAAAAGAAAAAAAGACAATTCATTATAACAGATTTGTTAAAAAAATATTTTGAGTGCCTAATCACAAAAGCCTAAGCAGCGAACCTGATACAGTTGTCTGGATTTCCTTCTCTTTATCCAAATCTAATTAATAATTCCAGTGGCAGATGGCTGTGCACACCCTCCAGATATATTGCAATCACAGACAAAAGCCGTTGCCCAGCCACAAAATGATTGGCTGAAATTCAGACGTCGCAGAAAGTCTAACAGCCAATCAACGGGCGGCCTAGCACTTCAATAACTGAGGCACGCTTTCTGCAGACCACACCCCCTGCTCTCTTAGCCTTTGGTCTTCATGTTGAATTTCGCTCTCTTGTGAAGAGACAGAAAGGGAACAGATTTCTTTTATCATGCAGATAGCTCATCCAGCTGCCCCTCACAATAGCTGCCCTGCACATGGCTCTTATAAAGAACCCCAGCTTATGGGATGACTAGACTGTGTGTGGTGCAGTGCGTGTGTAGGGGGGTGGGTAGCAACACAAAGGCCAGTTAACTGCAGTCTTTTGTGTATGTGCATAGTGATGGGGGTGGCTTACCATGCCCTCGAATCCCACTCTGTAGAGGTTCTTGGCCCCGTTGTCCCAGAGGACGTAGGCTGCGCTGTGGGGGCTGGAAGCACTCCAGTCCTGGACCTCCGTCACCTGAAACATAGGAGGATGGTGAGGGAGGGCAAAGAGAGACAAGACAAGAAATTCACAGACCTCAACTAAAGTACTCTACAGTCTGATTAATTCAACTAACAAACAATATTCAAGAGCAAAAGAGCTTAAGGACCATGGACATCCCAATAAAGCTAATGTGAAACTAAAAATATTGCATTATAAAAAAAATTTAAATTAGCATCTTAAAAGGTCAGTTCTTTAAAATAAAAACAAAAGTTTGCCACTGAATGGTACTTGTATATTCAGAGCAGCTTGTCTTGGACTAGACTTTAAAGTCTAGATGAAACGCAAGTAGCGACATATCTTGTTTTCCTCCATATTGTGATGTACATCAGAGTGTAACAGATTATGACAATTAGAGTAAATATGAGGCAAAAACTTTTTTCTTTTTTTAAATGGGAACATATGCAAACAAATAATTGTTCACATTAAGATCTACTAGATGCATTTAGAAAATTAATTTAGATGAACTGAGGGTGAAATAACAGTAACATTAACTCAAAGGTCAACTGTGTTAATGATCCGGTGTCAAACATGTTAAGATTTCCTCTACAATAATGTACTATATATAATTTCAGTCACGCAATAAGCAATTTGTAAAGGTAAAAACACTGAACAAGCAGCAAGCACACTGAGAGTCTCAAGAGAGTGAAAATTTTCACCAGACACGCCATTCAGCATGCCAATGGGTTAAACGGTCAAACTCAATGTTTAGGTTGAAGTAGATTTACTCTTTGAAAGAAGTGTGCTTGAAAGCACTCTTTAAATACACTTAACTGGAGTGGCCTGAAATATCTGATAATTCAAAGACCAAATGAATAGCTGACTTGCACAGTACCATCTGGCATCACTCTTCGCTCAAAACATGCTGCTAAAAATATCTGTGCTGAACTTATGAGAAAGATTAGTTTCTTACTAGGACAACATTTAAATTCTTTTTTTTTTTTAAATGCTGTTCCCTAATTGGGCTTTGCAGGTTTGTCAATAAGCAGAAGAGAAGCAGTGCTTAGCAATAGAGCACTGAATAAATCTATTAGACTGAAGGCTAAATATGAACAGTGATTAGCCTAATACAACACTAGAATACAATACAGGTGAATATACATCTGAATAGACATCTAGTCTATTCAGATATCACTGAATAGACTTAAAAGCAGGGACCAAAGGTAGGGTAAATACTTTTTAAATTGTTTTTAAACTGCACAAGAAGTGTGTCAATTACTGGCAATTAATTTTAATTAGTCTGAATTGTGTAAAAAAAAAAAAAGTGTAAAAACTGCAATCAAACCCTCAATCTTTGCTTAATAATGACAGTTTATAATAATAGTGAATAATGTAGCTTTAAAAAAAGCTTTGTATGTAGTTTTATAATGTGGTTACAGGGGAAACTTTCACAGTTACTTTTACGTGCAATTCATGAACTTTGTTTCACAGCACTTTTTAAGTTACTGCTCATGTAAGATGGATCGTCGTCACAAGGGTCGTCACAACGGGTTAAAGCAAAAGAAAATCTTTTGACTGAAAATTTTTCCTTGGTCAAACCCCATTCCACAGCCACACCTGCCACACACCCAGTTTAAGAGCAGTTTTTTCTTCTTCTTGTAATTAGGAGCGCTTGTCCTCCTAATTAAAAAAATTTAGGAGTACCTTCTGATCAATAATCAAATTCTGATCAAAAATTAGCCTTCCTAATACGAGGTGATATTTACCTCCTTAAAGTGATTTACAGGGGCATTTTCTTTTTACCTTCGTAATGGCATTTTTCTAATTTTATTAAAAGTATCTCATCTATGTCAAATTCAAAAATGCATGTTTAAAAGCTTTTTTAAATTTCTAATTAAATCAATATAAGAAGTAGAATAAGACGAATAAGTTGCCAATCATATGAAATTAATATTATTTAAAAAATAATTTGTACTACAGGTGACACAGAAGAACACAAAAGTGGCTTGTAGGTACATTTTCAGACGTTTAATGAGGCTCAGAGGTGGCATGAGTGCAATTAAATTCATGTTGAGATTAATGTTTAAAATATAACATTTTGAATATAGAAATATTAAATAATTTAAAGGGGTCATATGATGTTGCTAAAAAATAACATTATTTTGTGTATTTGGTGTAGTGAAATGTGTTTATGCGGTTTAAGGTTCAAAAAACACATTTTCCACATAATGTACATTTTGTTTCTCTATGCCCCGCCTTTCTGAAACGCGTCGATTTTTACAAAGCTCATCGGTCTGAAAAGCGAGTTGTGCTCTGATTGGCCAGCTATCCAGTGCGTTGTGGCCGAATTCCTCAAGCGTGTGACGAAAATGTTACGCCCCTTACCATACTGCGATGCGCGATGAGACAAAACCAATAAAACCCATTATAAACGAGGCATTTGTTGCATCCAGTGGGGACATAATTACTGATTATAATGACTTATACTGTCTTTTTACGCGTTGCATGGTGCCGCGTACACACAAAACCATGTCTGCATTTGTGATCGGAGAAATGACAAACAACAAGCGCTACTCTACTGCTCAAAACTCGTGTTTGAATCATCAGTGGCAAATCCTTTAAATATGAAAACATACTTACAGGCTGTGAATCAGCATTATTTGTCAGCATCATAGACTGTATAGGGTTAGCATGCGTGCTGAAGGGGAAACAGGGGAACTAAATTCACCGGAACACCGGCATTGTATGCTACTCTCCCAGGAAACAGTTCTCGCCCTCCGTAAAATGCGTTGCACACATCTGAATATTTGGGTTGAACTGTTCTGGAACAGTGTTGTAAATACAACTTAACCACTGATTTTTAGTTGTGTCCTCTTTTGGAAGGCCAAACTAAGTAGTTTCACTTTTACAACGTAACGCAGCGTCTCCACGATATGGTGGCGAGAATCAAAGTTACGCCTTCTTTCTTTGCATGAACATTTGGGCGGTGTTATGCAACTCTTACCACATCGTGACGTAGACATGAGGGGGCGTGTTTGAATGAGGCATTCACTTTAAGCAAGACTCAAAAGCATGTGCAAATAATACATACCATAATCTGTCATCGCGTTGTAAACGCGGAATTCAACTGTGGGAATGAGTAGAATTATTATTAAAGGAGACATATTATGCCCCTTTTTACAATATGTAATGTAAGTCTCTGGTGTCCCCAGAATGTGTCTGTGAAGTTTCAGCTCAAAATACTCCACAGATCATTTATAATATCATTTTGAAAATGCCTATTTTGAGTGGAAGCAAAAACACGCTGTTTTTCGAGCCCGTCTCTTTAAATGCAAATGAGCTGCTGCTCCCCGCCCCTTTTCCAGAATAGAGCTGCGCCATTACAGCTCGTACCTGCTAAAAACATTTTAAACTAGCTAGAAGGCTGATCAGCAGTAGCTCGACCTATATTATTATTGTTATTTTTATTATTATTGAGAACATTAAGAAGGTAGTTCGACCTGTATTCTGCTACTGCGATTCTCTCTGATGATGCAGTAACTTACTGCGGGGGAGAAAAAAAATCTTTGGTCTGTCCAATGATTGTAAACTGTCATTAAGTCCGTCAGACTTAAGATATTTTAGCGGTAATGTGACCTAAAAAATATTTAAGACCCATCGAATCTGAATTTAAGACATTAAGACTTTTTATTAGGAAAACGTTAAGACATTTTAAGACCTTTTAAGGGCCCGCGGACACCCTGTTACAGATTAAGGGGCGGTAATATTATAATGAGATCCCTTTGCCACGTCACCAAGGGAGAGAATCCTTGGTTGGTAGATGCACTGGGGACCTGATTATAGCACTTAAAACCTGGAAAAGTCAGATTTTCATGATATGTCACCTTTAATAGCCGCAATCCCGCGCCGAAATTCAAGTTCTGCTCTGTGTTCTCTGCTAATAACCAGACTGTGAATGATGCGAGTGGCATCACTATGTTGTCACTGAGAAGCTGCAGCTGTGGCGTGGACGATTTTTGGTGTGCTGGTGTTCTGACGATTTGTGCTACCCGCTCAGATTGTGCTACCTCCCATTAAAAAGATAGGTAGCACAAATCGATAGTGAAAAATGCTACCAGCATCTTATTCATGTGGTTTGAGGCTTTTTCTAATGTCCATATCTACCCTAAACCTACCCGTCCACACCTACCCTTACACTAAACTTACCCTTAAAACAATGTAAATATATTTTTGGTAGCACAATCTGATAGATAGCATGTTTCATCGGCACACTGGCAGAACAACAACAACAATGCACTACATGTTTCTTTTCCCCTCATTTTTTTCAATTGATGGAAATCTGTCGTAGAGACGTACAATTTTAATCCCTGATGTAAGTCGATTTGAATACAGCTGTTTGCTAAATGAATAAATATAAAGTAATAATGCCTTGGCACAATCTAATTTTGCTTCAGTGAACAAGAAAGAGCATAACATAGCTGTAGCTCCATAATGGGGGAAAGTTTTTAATCTAATAAATGATGAGTAAAGAAAATCAAGCATAACCAAACATGTTGAGGCACTACCTTCCCTCTTCTTCCATTCCCGCCATCCTGATCCTCCCACTGCCAATCCACTCCTCGCACCACCCGTCCTCCTGCAAAGATGCCCCGGGCGGTGATCTTCTTTGACTTGCGACGAGATTCCAAAAGAACTCTGTGCAAACACATAAAAGTATGTTACAAAGACAAAAGCAATCAAAGCGAGAGAAGTTATGCTTTGGAATATAAGAGCTTTACAAAAGGAAAAAACTACATAATGAAAATTATTGCAAAATTTGAGGTGGAGATGTAACTTCCTGCAATGCTTTAAAGGGGTCCTATTATGCTTTTTCACTTTTACAACTTTAGTTCGTCTGTAATGTTGCTGTTTGAGCATAAAAAAGATCTGCAAAGTTACAAAGTTCAAAGTCCAATTCAAAAGGAGATATTTTATTTAACAGAAATCACTTTTCAAAAACTACAACGACCGACTCGTTCGGACTACAACACATTTTCCGGGATTTGTGATATCACAAATATCGACGAATGGGACGAGACCTGGTTGAGCTGCACTAGAGAAGGCAACGAGTGTTATCACTATGTCAGAGACACGCTAGCTTTCCCAAGGCAGACGAACTTAAGAGTGGTTACAATCATCCGGGTTTAAATCGCGCTCAAATTGATTTGATATTGACGCAATATTTACACTAAAGCTCGCAGGCGGCTATGGTAAGGGACATGACATTTCCCGACCAGGCGCCGAGTGCTGCCAATCACAAAACACACTGGCCCAGCTAACCAATCACAGCACATTTGGTATTTCAGAAGGCAGGCCTTCATTTGATACAGGAACTATTCGAGCCGTTCATGCCAGACTGGGGAGAGAGGTGTTGTAATAATGTAAAATATGTGAAAAAATAATGTGTTTTTCGAACAACCTAGTATGAGAGCCTGTTCTAGTGCACCCCCAAAACAAAATCAAGACTTTGTAAAAGAGCATAATAGGACCCCTTTAAACAAGATGCCATTGTAGGTTTGTATTTTATATTGTTTAACTCGATTTTCTTCGAATCTCGAATGTAACCTGAAACCTGCAGGATAAAAAAGGATAATCCTGGATCATTTTTTCAATCACTTTTTGTTTGTTTCTAGAAGAGAAGCTTGTATCCCATCTGGAAGCTGCCCCATGCTGAACCACAGCAGACAGTTTCTGATCCTCCAGCTTTGCTGACATGTGATCATTGTTCTTCTCTATGTGCCCCTAACTAACGGCACAGAGTTTTCTCAATACAAAACATAACATTCCCAAAACATATTTAGGTTATGCATACTGTGCTTGAAATTGCAAACTTCAGTTAAAAAAAATCTCTAAAATACAAAAGAGACTTGCAAACAAATATAAATAAATAAAATAATTTGGTCTTGTGCACAGAATGATCATATGCACCCTAAAGCAGGTGGAAACCACAGCATGAGACAGCAGCTGCCAAAGGAAACACCCAGCAAAAAAGGCCTGACTTCATCACTGTCTTTGTGTGTTGTACTTTAACAATTCTCACCAGGGAAATAGAGTCACACTTAGTTGAAAGGAGACCAGCTGTTGAGCTGACCTATTGTTTCTTTGAGCTCATGTTGAGGGCAGTTATGGTTGCCGGCTGCCACGAGAGACGTCTGCAACAACTGCTAGACTTCTTAATAGCCTTACCATATGGAAACAGTGAAGGATACGTTACTCAAGCTAGTAAAAAGGAATGCATTGCAAGTCTAAAAACAAAACAGCAGCTCCATTTTCATATTCCATGCAAGAAAGTAGGTAAACAAAACTATTCCAGCTGTATTAAGACTTTTTTTTATAAATAATATATAAATAGCCAACATCTGACTGGCAGCTAGTAAAAAAGAAAAGTCTAATATACTTTGGTCAGACCCATATTAACCATAGATCTAAGCAGAAATAGAACAGCACACATTTCCCGTGTTATCGTCATGACAGACATGCAACCTATAAACAGTTCAATGAATCTCTTGATGCATCTTCGCATATACTTTGGTGAGAGAAACAAGCCATTTTATATTATGACCACTGCCAAGTCGATATTCAGAACAGCACAAATGACCTTACAACAGTGATTACTTTACCATGCCCACCGCATTTCAAGGGCGGGCTTTTAAAAAAAATAAGTTACCTTTGGCTGCATATATGTAGTCTCTGTATTTAATAGAGAAAACAAATGACAGAAGTGTGAAATGAGTGAAGGTCAATGTCAAAAAGAACAAGTGCTGTTTTAACCAACTACTCCCCTTTCTAAAAACATCCACCATACTGCATTCTACAATTCCTTTTCTTTGAGCAAACAGAGATATTTTGCTTCTGGATGATTATTCCAAATTTCCAAGATTATTTGCTCATGTGGTCTACCGCAAAGTCTGATCCAACGCTTGCATTATTCAAACGAAACTCCATTAGTTAGCCTCTCTGCCATAACAACACCTTTTTATCATAATGATTACTAAGTTAACAATAAAGAGTTCACCAAGTGTGATAAACAAAACAGTGGATAACAACAAGACTTACCTGAGCTGCAATTTGACTGTAAAAAGGAATGCATTGCAAGTCTAAAAGCAAAACAGCAGCTCCATTTTCATATTCCATGCAAGAAAGTAGGTAAACAAAACTATTCCAGCTGTATTAAGACTTTTTTTTTATAAATAATATATAAATAGCCAACATCTGACTGGCAGCTAGTAAAAAAAAAAAGTCTAATATACTTTGGTCAGACCCATATTAACCATAGATCTAAGCAGAAATAGAACAGCACACATGTCCTGTGTTATCGTCATGACAGACATGCAACCTCTTGATGCATCTTCGCATATACTTTGGTGAGAGAAACAAGCCATTTTATATTATGACCACTGCCAAGTCGATATTCAGAACAGCACAAATGACCTTACAACAGTGATTACTTTACCATGCCCACCGCATTTCAAGGGCGGGCTTTTTAAAAAAATAAGTTACCTTTGGCTGCATATATGTAGTCTCTGTATTTAATAGAGAAAACAAATGACAGAAGTGTGAAATGAGTGAAGGTCAGTGTCAAAAAGAACAAGTGCTGTTTTAACCAACTACTCCCCTTTCTAAAAACATCCACCATACTGCATTCTACAATTCCTTTTCTTTGAGCAAACAGAGATATTTGGCTTCTGGATGATTATTCCAAATTTCCAAGATTATTTGCTCATGTGGTCTACCGCAAAGTCTGATCCAACGCTTGCATTATTCAAACGAAACTCCATTAGTTAGCCTCTCTGCCATAACAACACCTTTTTATCATAATGATTACTAAGTTAACAATAAAGAGTTCACCAAGTTTGATAAACAAAACAGTGGATAACAACAAGACTTACCTGAGCTGCAATTTGACTGGCTATTTGGGATGTCAGTCATTGATCTGCACTAAGGTCAATAGCTAATTATATTGCTTAATATTGCTATACAACTGCTGGTATGCAAATATTATAGAGTAACTTGTGCATCACACCAAAACGGGCCAGTTAGTTTATATACATCTCCACCAAACAAGTTAGAAGCAAAGCAGAATATTAAAGGGGTCATATGATGCTTTTTAAAGATCATTATTTTGTGTATTGTACACAATACTGACTCCACTGTGATGTGACGCTCTCTCGCTCGCTCTCACACACACGCATGCGCACGCGCGTACACACACACACACACGATGCGCAAAACTCCGCATTTGAACAGTTATGACCCCTTTAAATCACTGATCAATTCAATTGACTGGAGCAAGAGGAAACAAGAACATGCTAAAAAAAAACATACAAGCATGTAAGAAACTAGGGTCCAGTTGTTCAAAATAAATTAGACCAGATTTAATTTGCATCATACACATTTATATTTTTCACTTGATTTATCAATTATAGTCACAAGACACCATAGATAAAGTAGGCAATCTATTAAGCCTTTAAGTACAGTAAAGAAAAATGTTTTTGCCCATATAAATAATCAATGCTGCTTTGAGAGAAAACACACACACACAAGAAAGAAGATCCTGGATAGCTAAACACAGGATTTATTTTGTGAAATTAAATTTTTTGTACAACTGGTCCCAGGTAGACATGACAGATAGACTACAATGTCCATACATTTAAAAACCAAACAAATCAAGACCAGTGGGCCAGCTTTGAAGTCATGCACTATGCAATTCAAACCTAAAGTATCTTGATTTAGACATAAATCTCCCACATTGATGGACATGGTGACCAATGATGCAAACTGCTCTGTACTATTAAAGGCTAGTATTCCCACTGAACTCCAGGCAGTGGAACAGTCTACCTGTCGCTGGGCAACAACATTCTGTAACTGAAGAAAGCATTGCATGCTGGGTCTGAAAGTGGCCAGATAAGCTACCTCATCCACAGAGGGAATAATGCCAAGGTGTCAAGACCACACGGAGAAAACTCACCTCTCACTACCAGGAGTGGTGATGCGGTAGAACCTGTGACGCAGGTGGTGCTTATCACCATGGTAACAGGTGGTGCAGAGGTCATAGTTGGTGCACTCTGCACATTTCCATCGGATCCCAATGATGGGCTGCTGCCGACAGGTGTCACACATGGTGCCATCATGCTTGATTCCTGTAACATGGTAATTACACGCATATGACACAGAAGCTGACTTCCACCGGCAGTGTGCCAACTACAGATTGCTCTATTATATATGTGTATATATGTAAATACACACACACACACACACACACACACACACATACACAGATATATCAATATCTCAAGACCTAAATGTTTTGTTTTTTTAGATAACGTTAATTAATGAAAGCTATTTTGAATCATCACCAGTGTATGTTCAATCTAAACAAGTTCGGTCTCGTTTAGGCCAGGTGACAGATGCACTGGATTAGCACTAACTCACACTCGGTGAAAGAGTCTCACCTGTGGGCGCACTGTCTAGAATCCTCACATCATAAGCTCCAGAGCTGCGGTAATTGGCGGCGGTGCCGTTATCCCACACAACCACCACCTCCTCCGGGCTCTCAAAACTCCTGACAGTGCCGACGTGCCCTTCTCCTCCGTCTTGTTTACCCCACTTCCAGTTACACAGATATATCAATATCTCAAGACCTAAATGTTTTGTTTTTTTAGATAACGTTAATTAATGAAAGCTATTTTGAAGCATCACCAGTGTATGTTCAATCTAAACAAGTTCGGTCTCGTTTAGGCCAGGTGACAGATGCACTGGATTAGCACTAACTCACACTCGGTGAAAGAGTCTCACCTGTGGGCGCACTGTCTAGAATCCTCACATCATAAGCTCCAGAGCTGCGGTAATTGGCGGCGGTGCCGTTATCCCACACAACCACCACCTCCTCCGGGCTCTCAAAACTCCTGACAGTGCCGACGTGCCCTTCTCCTCCGTCTTGTTTACCCCACTTCCAGTCAGGCCCGCGGATAACTCGAGCACCCACTCCCTCCATCATGACTCGGTTATTCCTACCGGTGGTCATTTTAGGAGCAAATATTGCAATATAAGTTAACGTTACTTTTAGCTAGCCGTTAAACCAGCTCAGAAAACGTGAGGCTTTAAATTGACTGATTCGACCCGTCTTACATCTGGGTCAATGGCAAGTGAAGGAGGGTAATTTAGCGGTATGGACAAGTAAAGGGATGACCTGGTTTTCTTAAGTCATACAATTAATTGTATATTGATATCCTAACGACAGGACTTAACTGTGAAGTATTCAGAATTGCTTAAGTTAGCGACAAATAAAAATAACGTGCAAGTCGTTTTCGTGAAATATCTCTTACGGAGTAGAGTTAGCAAATTTACGTTGTAATTTAATTTATTCTGGACACAATGGTGTGGTAAATTTGGCGAAGTGTTTATTTAAGTCTCTAACGGCTGCTTTTAGCAAAGGCCAGTTAACGTTAGCTGGTCTAGGCTAACCAGCGCTGTAGCTAGCCTGCCGAAAGTTCTAGGCTGTTACTTGACGATAGCAAAATTCCTATAAAAACTTTCGATTTAGAAAAAAAACAACCGTCGCTTTTATCGTGAGATGTAAAACTGTTTCGCGAACTTTGCGGTGTGTTCGCAAGCGTTCAACAGATGGTCCAACTTCGCGCGACGCGATTCACAACGTCTTTGCGAGCTGCAGCAACAATCCGCTCCAGCTTGCAGTGCAAATAAACCACTTTCAGCGAAGCGTCCCGTTTTTTAATAAGCGACGGCGTAATGGCTGTAGATGAAGTAACCGCAGTTCCTCATGCCCGAAACAAATGCACGCTCGGATCTGTAAACAGCAGCCACATCGCCACGGATGAGGAGACCTTTGTTAGTGCTTTCCCAAGAATTCCACCAGCAGAACTGAATATTTCCTTGCCAAAAAAGATTCGGAGACCATTTCTGAAATATATCCTTAAAGCCGACCTTTAAGCCCAAGTAATATCAAAGAATTGGTGAAAATGCTTGAGAATTTCTTGAGAAATGTTTCATAGAAGTGCAACTCAAGGCGAACGCGTCGCCATTATTGTCAATGAGAGCCAGAGCCAGAGCCAGAGCCAGAGCCAGCGGAGGCGGGATTGTTTGGGAGCTTCTCGAGCCAAGCAGTTCCCGTGGCGTAAAATGACGTCACGTCAGGGTTTAAAGTGAGCAGAGCCCAAACACAAAATGTGTGTGTGTGTGTTTATGTGGTTTATGAGGACACAAATTTGTATAATTACATGGGTATGATAGGATATATATATATATATATATTATTTTTTTAGTCATTTAGCAGATGCTTTCATCCAAAGCGACTTACAAATGAGGACAACAGAAGCAATCAATTGTAGTATTAAAACAACT
>NW_015505577.1:236009-236506 GCF_001515645.1 Sinocyclocheilus grahami
ATATATATATATATACATACACATTTATAAATTCAATATATATATTATTTAATTTCCATGTAGCTTGTTGAAGTATTAAAATAACTCAAATTTAATCAAAGTAAAACTTAATAAAAGACCTATACAGACATAATAAATTCAGACATAATTTAACTAAAATAAAAATAAATAACAAATACAAATAATACAAATCAAACGACAGTAGTTTATCAGTAATCCTAAAAAATAACACTGCCAAACTTACATGCTAAAAAACAACAACTGACCCCACAACAAACCTGGCCCTGCACGCTACAAAGACAACAGCCCAGACAATTGGCAGAGCATCACCTCAAGTACCACCTCTGACTTAACAGAGAGAAGGATGCAGACAAACAGCCTTCCTCGACACAGTCCGACAAGAAGTCTTATCAGGATCAACTAAGCAATGGATTTTCATATGTGAAATATGCAATGTTCGCAGCATAGACTCTTTAATATATGTCCAAGAGTTTTAC
>NW_015505577.1:236943-237399 GCF_001515645.1 Sinocyclocheilus grahami
ATTTCACTTTAATGGCAATGAAAAGGACCTGTTTATTGCCATTAAACTGAAATCGCTGAACCTAAACATAGGAGCCTGATAAAAATTATAATTTTAGAAGAACATTTCAGACAGCACTTAAGAGTCTGAAGTCTTCATACCCACACACACACACACACACACACAAACTGTTATGTTCTGTATGGAATGTTTTTAATACATATTAAACCAAACATGATTAATTATTAATAATGAATAAAGATTTAATAAAAAAATTGAATTTGTTGTATTTGTATTTCTGTTTGTTTTATAAATACGATATTTATACATTATGTTTTTATGTTTAATTTCTGAAGGTTTGGGCCTCCATATTCTTCTCAAAGTAATACAAGTAGTGAAAAGGTTCTGCAGCACTGAGAGGACTATTAAGACCTCAATAGGGCCTTTCGCACCGCAGGAACCTTTTCATAGTACCAG
>NW_015505577.1:238021-239543 GCF_001515645.1 Sinocyclocheilus grahami
CGTTTAGTTCTGGAACTAAAGCGGTGCGAAAGGGCCTAATGTTACAGTCCGTGTTTTTTTGCCATAATGTGTTCAAATAATATTGTTTTTGCAATTGTCTTGGAAGTTTCAGTTGTTGTTCACTGCAAATCCTGTGCATTCTGTGAATAATCTTAGTAGAAGCAATTGGGAGATTAGAGAATGATTGTCCTTTTTTATTGGTTTTGGTTTTTGATAGGTTTGGTTCCTTTATCGATTCGGTTCATTCACATTGCGTCAGTTGCTGACACTTGGGCAAACTCAGTTTCTCCGAAATACTTAAGCCTTATTGGATAATGTTCATGTAGCTGCTCAAACAAATGGCATTTCAGTGGTCGGAACCATCTGCCTATATAAGTCAATGCTCAATGCCATTTCATCAAAAATGTTCTCTTTCAGCACGAAGACTCTGAACTAAGAAAGAAGAAGCCTACTACTCACTGTAGAAGAGCCCTGACAGCGGAAAAATGCTTCAGCTGATCAGAGCTTCTCCCCTGCGGCCATCGTGTGAAGCTTAAGAGCAATTCATTGCAAAATGTCATGCCACGATGCACCCTGCATGCCTTGAATGAGCACAGTGAGTGTGTTGCTCATCTGGGCTGCTTCTACTCTGAAGCAGCACTCACCGGGATTGGACTATTCTCGTTGTGAGAGCATGAGTCTTGCCTCGCTGCACTCGCGGATTGCTAACTTTCAGGAAAGCAGCCCTGCCCCTTATGCTCTCCCATTTCCTTCCTCCCAGGAAACAAAACAGAGTCAGAGGGCTCAGCAGAAGGGTCCAAGTGAATTCAAGCCAGCACAGATCCTGCATGCCTCACTCTACCTGCAGGGAGAGGATTTCCTGGTTCTCTTCTCCTGTGAAGATCAGTGCCCCTCGTCAGGACAAGCAGTCTGGTCTCTTTTAGAGGATCCAAGGAGGATGTTGTCGATGACTCCATGTCATCAGTGGCTTCTGATGCGGAGGAATTGTCTTGCTCCATGGAGTCCCCCGGCCTCTTCTGCCCAGAGAACCAGATGATGTCAGGCCCAGTGTGGACAGCAAGCTCATTCATTCCTTTGAAGAGCTCGACTTAAAGTGGTCAGCCCCAGAAGAGCCCGCCCACAGCCACCTCAATGAATGGTTCATGCCAGGGCACCGCCAGCGAGCCCCCAGCCAGAGACCTGCACCATTCTTTCCAGAAGTTCATGAAGAACTTACCAAGTTGTGTCGTTCTCCTTACTCGGTCCGCATTTATTTTTCTGCCTTCTCTGCCTTCACCTCCATTGACGGTGCAAAGCAAAGAGGTTACAAAAAGCTTCCTCAACTTGAAGAAGCCGTCGCTGCGCATCTTTGCCCACCCATGGCCCTGGAATGGAAAGCCAAGGCTGTTCACCCCATGATCCCTGCAGGACTCCCTTGGCCCTCCGCTCCATGGATGAGTCTGGCCCAGACCCCACAACAAACCTGGCCCTGCACGCTACAAAGACAACAGCCCAGACAATTGGCAGAGCATCACCTCAAGTA
>NW_015505577.1:240255-241306 GCF_001515645.1 Sinocyclocheilus grahami
ATATATACATACACATTTATAAATTCAATATATATATATTATTTATTTTCCATGTAGTTTGTTGAAGTATTAAAATAACTCAAATTAAATCAAAGTAAAACTTAATAAAAGACCTATACAGACATAATAAATTCAGACATAATTTAACTAAAATAAAAATAAATAACAAATACAAATAATACAAATCAAACGACAGTAGTTTATCAGTAATCCTAAAAAATAACACTGCCAAACTTACATGCTAAAAAACAACAACTTACTTACACATAAATGGTTATAAAAACTGAAACAGAAGTGAAACAAGTAGTAGGAAAGAGGAGAAATAAAAAGCGATACTTATACGATCTACCACTGGAAAGGCTCAGACCCCCAGCTGCCCAGGTCAGGCTTGGGAAGGTATGCTTGCAAACATACTTCCCCGCTTCAAGTGTGTGATCCAAACTTTGGTGCAGGGCAACAATGCTCACATTCTCAAATCTGAAGTAGAGTGTCTGCTGGTAAAGGGTGCTATAGAAACGGTCCGGCCATGGTCTGCTACTTCCTCGTTCCAAAGAAGGACGGTGGTCTCAGGCCCATTCTCGATCTGAATGAAGCGACCGTTCAGGATGTTGACTTTGAAGCAGATCCTCTCACAGGTTTGCCTAGATGGATGCTTACTTTCATATCCAGATAGCCCCTCACCACAGACCATTCTTGAGATTTGTGTTCGGGGGGGGTTCGAACATCGCTACGCGATCGTTTAGCATGTGGAATTCATCATGAAGGAATTCAAAAGAGACTGCTGACGAAGCCAGATCTGACGTTTAAATGAGCAGTAGAAATCGCTATTTCAATGGAAACTGCAGCCATAGATGCTCTCGAGTTACAAAGTGATGTAAAGGCTGGAAATGTAAATAAACTGTCAACAGTAAACAGAACAAATCAGACCCCCTGTTTTCATTGTGGAAACCTTTTCCATCTCCCCTCTCAGTTCAGATTCAAAAATGTAGAATGTAGACAATGTCACAAAACGTCTCTAGGTTACGTATGTAACCATGGTGCCCCGAGGGAA
>NW_015505577.1:246044-246286 GCF_001515645.1 Sinocyclocheilus grahami
TCCCAAAGCGACTCGACGCAGCTCGAGTTCCTGAAGGGGAACGGGGCATATTCAAAGAGTTTGTCGCAGTGCACAAGCAAAAGGGGCTGAGAAGGACAAGTGATATCGCACTGACAAAAGAAACATGCATAAAATTGATGAGACAGTGAGGATGCATTGGCCAGACTGGAACTGTTCAGTCTGGGTGAAAAAGACAAACAGGCCATCTGGCTCATGCCAAAACTAAATGATCAAGTGGTAAA
>NW_015505577.1:246296-249855 GCF_001515645.1 Sinocyclocheilus grahami
ACAGGTTCAGCTGTTTCAGTTATGTCTGAGAGTGATTATAAGGTCATTTTTAACAAAGAGAAGCTAAACCCATCTTCCATTGTTCTCAAAACATATACTGGTGAAAAAGTGAGACCACTGGGTGTGCTGCCTGTTACAGTAGAATATAGCGGTCGGAAGGAAATTCTCAACTTGTACGTACTACCAAATGGAGGTGCACCATTGTGGGGTTGGGAGTGGTTAAGAATGTTTCAGATGGGCTGGAACGAGATCAAAAACTTCAAGTCACTGCCTGTTGTTGCACAAACTACTAAAGAAAAACTGGAAATTATCTTGAGAGATGCTGCCCCCGTATTTCAGAGCGAAATTGGCACCCTTAAATCCATAAAAGGAAAAATTGTGCTTAAAGATGGCGCGACTCCACTGTTTCACAAATCGCTGCTGCCCGCATAGAATGTCATCAAACGTCATGACCTCTCTCTAAATGCTGGGTGTGTGTTGTGGGGGCTGCGAACCATCATACCCACCAGACTAAGATCTAGTGTCCTAGATGAGCTGCATAAGGGACATCTAGGAGTGGTGAAGGTGAAAGCACTTGCCAGGAGTTATGTATGGTGGCCAGGGATGGATCAAGAGATAGAGCGGCTGACACTGCAGTGCCCTGGCTGCCAAATGACACAGAATGAGCCAGAACATGCGCCACTTCACCCTTGGGAATGGCCAGCATCTCAATGGGAGGGGGTACATGTCAATTTTGCAGGACCATTCATGGGAGCAACGTTCCTGGTGGTAGTTGACGCCTGTTCCAAATGGCCTGAGGTTTTCATCATGAGTACCACCACTTCTGCACGCACCATTGCAGTACTGAGGAACTTGTTTGCCAGAACTAGAGTTCCTCATCAGTTAGTAAGTGACAAACGGGCCACAATTTACTGCCTCTGATTTTCAGACATTCCGTCGCAGAAATGGCATCAGACATGTCACGTCTGCCCCATGGCACCCAGCAACTAATGGACAAGCAGAGCGGTTTCTACAAAGCCTTAAGTGAGGACTCCAAGCAATGGCACATGAGAAATGTACACTCCAGTAAAAGCTGTCCAACTTTCTGTTCGCATACAGAAATGCCACCCATGCAACTACAAACCAAACTCCAGCTATATTGTTCATGGGGCGTCCACTTCGTTCTAGGTTGGATCTGATACTGCCGAACCTCAAACAAACTGTGCAAAACAGGCAAATTAATCAAAGCCTGAGGAGCTCTGCCAGAGCCACACGGAGCTTTGCAGTTGGAGAGACTGTGCTTGCAAGAAGCTACAGTGGAGACTGCAAGTGGGATATTGCTGCAGTTAAGGAGCAAACTGGACCATTGACTTACCTGGTTGAGCTGTCGGGTGGTAAACTATGGCGGCATCATGTCGACCAGCTAAGGAAAGTGCACTGACAAGAGCAGAAGAGCTCTCAATTCAGCCTGCTGTTTCTTCTGTCTCTCAAGTAGAGCTACCATCATCCACTTCAAGCATAAATGGCCAGAGTCATTGTCGCCACCCACCGGTATCACCACCATCTACACCCCATTCTGAAACCAGTACTGTTTCAGCAGACACTGAGAGGGCACCCTGTGAGGAAAGACGCTATCCAACACGTGTGCATAAACCACCACAGAGACTGAGAGAGACTGTTTAGAGTCTTGGTTATGGCATAGAGTTCACAAAGACTTCACTGGAAATAAGTGCTACATTTTATGTACTTCTTTTCTTGAGGGAGGAAGAAATGTTGTATATCATCAGCATGACAGACATCGTTGTTCTATTATGTATGTCTGTTGTTCAACACGTGCAGGATTGTTTGCTCATGCCTGTTTTGCATGTGGTGATCCTGTTAAGTAAAAGTTGAAGTGAGTTCACATATACACCTCGTCTTGTGTTGTGTTCAAGTATCATATCACAGACATACAGTAACATGTAGTATATCCAGCAGCAAGTGCTGTCCAGCATTTCTGGTGTTTGGCAAGTTCCTCAGCACTGTCCCATTTGATGTTGAGTGTCTTCAAGTCTTGAACAAACTTTTCCCTCCATAGGCGTCCTCATTGGTGTCCGGCAAGGGGAGATAACCATGTCATTGCTGTCCTTGGGATCCAATTGTTCTCCATTCAAAGAACATGGACAGCCAGTTGGAGTCTCCTTTGGGCAACATGTGGAATTGGCATGTTCCATTACTTCAAAGTACTTCTACATTAGTTATATGATCATAATATCAGATTTTTTTAGGATTTATTAGGATTTGGTATAGGATTCAATACTGGAAGATGTCAAGCTTCTTGTTGATACTCGCTGATGCCTTCCAGTTCTCATTGGTGTATATGGCCATCAGGATCACGATGGTGGTGAACAGGCAAAGTTTGATCTTGAAGTAAATGGATGGTAATTATTCAACTTTATTCATCTTCTGGAAGATGGCTGCTGCCTTCCAGATGCATTTAATATCATTTAAAGGGGTCATATGATGTTGCTAAAAAGAACATTATTATGTGTATTTGGTGTAATGAAATGTATTTATGCGGTTTAATTTATAATGTGTTAAAAAAACACATTATTTCCCACATACTGTACATTATTGTTTCACCTCTATGCCCCGCCTTTCTGAAATGCGTTGACTTTTACAAAGCTCATCGGTCTGAAAAGTGAGTTGTGCTGTGATTGGCCAGCTATCCAGTGCGTTATGATTGGCCGAATACCTCAAGCATGTGACGGAAATGTTCCGCCCCTTACCATATTGTGATGATGTCATGTTTTCTCGCTTTCTTTCCAAACCGCGACAAACGCCAGTCTCCCTTCTCTGCAGAATGCGATATGTCCGCTTAACCAATCACAGCGCACCATTCCACGCACTGTAAACAGTAACAACCAATCACAGCGCGCCATTCCACGCACTCTAGACAGTAATGGCGGCGCTTTGCATACACCCGACATCCTAGTTTTCCTCATCTACTTTGTACTTTGTGATCAACAAACAAACTTAGGGCTGCACGATAAATCACATGTGATTGTCAGTAAAGCCGGTTCTGTGATTAATAGTAAATCTCCATCACGTGTTTTCAGATGGATACACAGAGCCTTAGTTCACTGACTATGCAATATCGCGTTCATAATTGCAGATGAGTTGCATTTGATTATGAACGCGATATTGCGTAGCTTGTCAGTGTAAGTTTTTTTATTAAAGGGGTCATATGATGCGATTTAAATTTTTCCTTTCTCTTTGGAGTGTTACAAGCTCTTGGTGCATAAAGAAGGTCTGTGAAGTTGCAAAGACTAAAGTCTCAAATCCAAAGAGATATTCTTTATAAAATTTAAGAGTCAGCCACCCCTACCTAAAACAGCTCATTCTAACACGCCGCCACATGTTTACGTCACGATGTGGGAAGATTTGCATAACGCCGCCCAAATGTTCATGCAAAGAAAGAAGACTTTTATTCTCGCTGTTGTATTGTTGTTGCAGGAAATACAACAACTTTGCACTGTGGATCGCCGGATCGGCTTTCACCTTGCAGGAAGCGGAGTCCAGCCCGGGGTCGTCACATGTG
>NW_015505577.1:250672-256551 GCF_001515645.1 Sinocyclocheilus grahami
TACTTTGTGATCAACAAACAAACTTAGGGCTGCACGATAAATCACATGTGATTGTCAGTAAAGCCGGTTCTGTGATTAATAGTAAATCTCCATCACGTGTTTTCAGATGGATACACAGAGCCTTAGTTCACTGACTATGCAATATCGCGTTCATAATTGCAGATGAGTTGCATTTGATTATGAACGCGATATTGCGTAGCTTGTCAGTGTAAGTTTTTTTATTAAAGGGGTCATATGATGCGATTTAAATTTTTCCTTTCTCTTTGGAGTGTTACAAGCTCTTGGTGCATAAAGAAGGTCTGTGAAGTTGCAAAGACTAAAGTCTCAAATCCAAAGAGATATTCTTTATAAAATTTAAGAGTCAGCCACCCCTACCTAAAACAGCTCATTCTAACACGCCGCCACATGTTTACGTCACGATGTGGGAAGATTTGCATAACGCCGCCCAAATGTTCATGCAAAGAAAGAAGACTTTTATTCTCGCTGTTGTATTGTTGTTGCAGGAAATACAACAACTTTGCACTGTGGATCGCCGGATCGGCTTTCACCTTGCAGGAAGCGGAGTCCAGCCCGGGGTCGTCACATGTGGTTGCCACAAGCCCGCCGGCCGCGCCGTTCTCAAGCCCGCCCGCCACCACTTACTCAAGCCCGCCGTGTGTGACGCTGTGTGTTTCGTTGTGAAAGCGAAACTACTTTGTTTGGCCTTCCAAAAGAGGACACGACTAGAAATCAGTGGTTAAGTTGTATTTACAGCACTGTTCCAGAACACTTCAACCCAAATATTCAGATGTGTGCAGTGCATTTTATGGAGGATTGTTTCCTGATTCTGGTAGAGTAGACTGCAAAATTTATGTTTACGTGGCGCGATGCAACGCAACGCGTAAAAAGACATGTCCCCACTGGATGCAACAAATGCCTCGTTTATAATGGGTTTTAATGTTTTTGTCTCATCGCTCCGCCGCACAGGGCATCACAATATGGTAAGGGGCGTAACATTTCCATCACACGCTTGAGGTATTCGGCCACTCACAACGCACTGGATAGCTGACCAATCACAGCACACCTCGCTTTTCAGCCCGATGAGCTTTGTAAAAATCGACACGTTTCAGAAAGGCGAGGCATAGAGGAGAAACAATAATGTACAGTATGTGCAAAATAATATGTTTTTTGAACTTTAAACCGCATAAACACATTTCACAACACAAAATAATGTTCTTTTTTGCAACATCATATGACAACTTTAAAACACCTTGCGGGCTCAACCACTGTTCCCAAAAAGGATAAAAGTCCTTCCTTAACAACAAACATTTTTTTGCTGCTTGTAAACGCCGTCCTCTGTTGTCAACAGCTCACATTGGCGAGAAAAATATATTATTGCAAAATATATCAACTACATTTGTGTTTGTGCATTTGTGTTTTTTTTAACAATGTGCATGTTTGTGTTCTTTTGTAAGGAAGACACAAAAATAATGCAATGAAAAATGACGTAGGTCTAATTTATTGGCGTATTAAACATTCTATTTATGTGAAAAGACACAAGTTTGATGCAAGTAAAAATGAAGAAAATAAAGTCTTTATTGTCGTTGTATTGTGCAAAATACAATACATTTGGGAAACTCTATCGCTGCACGCACACTTTTTCATATGCTTATTAAATAGACAATTAAACCTTACAATGCCATCCCAATGAACAAAACATCTAAATGATACAGTTTGTGTAAGAATTTTTATTGACCACCAGACAGCAGGGTAGAGCACTGTGTCAAAAGCTTCGAAGCATCAACGCAGTTTGTTGCAAAAGCCTCACTGCTTCAAAAGCCTCGTTTGGCATATCCCTTTCGCGCTACAATAATGTGCTCTCGACATTTGTCATTAAAATAACGCCATAGGACTTGGATTGATAGAAATGTTTGGCAACTCAGCTGGACTTTTACTTTAAGCAGGACTTTTATTTTATAATCCTCCATGCCGGATGTTGTAGATAGATATGCTGATGAGTCTTCGCGGTGTCAGCCCAGCAGGACTAGTTGAGCGGAAGAGGACACCGGTGGAGGGCATTACATGTAACTCCAAAATCAATAAACTCCCGTTGTCTTCAAGAGTTTCATCAACTAATCGGAAATGTTTTCTCTTTCGACTTCCCTTCAGCCACAGGTATCAAATCGCTGTTTGTTGAGTACAGCTGGTTTCATAACTTAACATGTGACGTTAACGTTACGCAGGCTAGCCTGTTAGCTAGCATATATAACAAGCAGCACTTTAATCTTAAAATTTGAGCGAATAGTTTTTGAACACCATGCTGAAAAGTCGATGGTATGTTATTAGTCTAGTCGTTGTTATTGCTCACTTGATTGCAGTGTTATTGACGGTTTCTGTTTTTAAAAATGCTATTTGAAGACATTGATATGCGTAACGTAACCAGTGTATAAACATGCATCACAACAGAAAGTTTTTTTTTTTAATAATTTAATCCACCACAGTGGACACTCTAACTAGATGGCCATCTTTAAACATCTACACAAAGGCCATAGCATTGAAATGACATGCATATAATATCCATATGTATACTCTCACACTTTAACTGATTCTATTCTAGAACACTTCATGATTATCTAATCAAAATATCAAAATATGGCAGTGTGCAGGCCATAGCATTGACTTTTATTTACTCACAAGTATCGGTATCGGCCCCCAAAAAAAACATATCGGTCGGGCTCTAATTAAAAGGTTAATTCACCCAAAAATGAAATTCTGTCATTAATTACTCGCCCTCATGTTGTTCGAAACTCGTAAGACCTTCGTTCATCTTCGGAACACAATTTAAGATATTTTTGATGAAATATGAGGGCTCTCTGACCCTCCCATAGACAACAAGGTAACTACCACGTTCAAGGTCCAGAAAAATACCAAGATGACCGACAAAGTTGATCTACAGTTGAACCACTGATGTCACACGGACTACTTTGTTGATCATCTTGACAGTAACTCGTGATTGAGCGGGCAAACCACTGATGCTAATACTCTCTAGTTATTAGCCACAGCCATATCACTCTGCAGCTCAAGACTGGTTGCCCACTGAAGCTAAGCAGGGCTGAGCCTGGTCATTACCTGGATGGGAGACCTCCGGGGAAAACTAGGTTGCTGTTGGAAGAGGTGTTAGTGAGGCCAGCAGGGGGTACTCACCCTGTAGTCTGCGTGGGTCCTAACGCCCCAGTATAGTAATGGGGACACTATATTGTCAAAAAGCACCGTCTTTCGGGTGAGACGTTAAACCGAGGTCCTGACTCTCTGTGGTCATTAAAAATCCCATGGCACTTCTCGTAAAGAGTAGGGGTGTAACCCCGGTGTCTTGGCCAAATTGCCCCCCTGGCCCTTGTCAATCATGGCCTCCTAATAATCCCCAACCACTTGATTGGCTCTATGACTCTCTCTCCTCTCCACCTGTAGCTGGTGTGTGGTGAGCACACTGGTGCCGCTGTCCTGTGGCTGCCGTCGCATCATCCAAGTGGATGCTGCACACTGGTGGTAGTTGAGGAGAGACCCCCCCCCAACATGATTGTAAAGCGCTTTGGGTGTACAACAATACACAATAAAGCGCTATATAAATGCATCAAGTGGCACTACGAAGATCGATCGGTGTATGACATCAAAGTACCGCTTCTAGAGCGGTATTATATTGTTAGGGGAGGGGCCATGCTCAGTGGCTCCAGTGCATCATCGAGACATTATTTTAGCTCTGCCCAAAAATTCCTAAAAAAAAGAATAGTGAAAAACTCAGTACTACAATTCAGTACTACATATTTCTCAGTCTGTGTAACGTGTTTTCAGCAATACATTTCTAACATTTATAATGTTTTTAGAAACAATTCTTTGAATTGCCTTTACATGGACTTTAAGTGCATGTGCTTTTTTGTGCAAGTGCATTGTTCAGTAGCCCACTTTAAGGTTTTTTTTAGCACATTTTAAATGTCTTTTGTAAAAGAAGGTTTGGATTGCCGTTTTAATGTTATTTATGTTTTTGTCCATCAGGGTTTCCTTACACGAGACAAAGGGCCAGATGTTGAAACATTGGACAAGCTCCTTAAAAACAAAAACATACCTGATGGTCAACATGATGCTTTTAAGACTGGTTTTGCAGAGGGATTCCTAAAAGCTCAGGCCCTAACACAGAGAACCCAAGGCAAGTTGTCTTTGGGCTTTCAGTAGACAAAAGCTCCATAAAACCAATTTTTATGAATTTTGAAAATAATGTGATCTAGTACCTTTGTAAATACTGTAGGTTTGTCTCTCACAGCCTTGGGTCTACACTGACTAAGGTCTATTGTAAACTGAATGGTGAAAGTTTTTCAACCTGATATGATTGTTTCTTTGTCTCTTTATTATTGTATTAAAAAAAAAACATCATATCATCTCGAATAGAATCATTAAGGAGGACACGACTGATACTATTGGTGCTTTTGCTGGTGGGCTTATATGGACTCTCAAAAACTCCTTTCTTATCAGGTAAATATTATGTAGAATCTTCTGCATGTGTGATTTGTCTGATATAGTTTATGTCCTGTGTGTCATGTCTACCAGTGTGAATATAAAAATCTGAATCATTAGTGAAAGGCCCCTTTCATGCCTTTTTTGTGGCTTTGAGAAAGCTCTGTGTAGTGCTTTGTGTGTGTTTGGAGTGTGAACTATAATGTAACCATTTCGGACAGTGCGATTCCGAACCACATCAGGCCTGGACTCAGCAGTGGATCCTGTCCAGATGAAGAATGTCACCTTTGAGCATGTGAAGGGTGTGGAGGAGGCCAAGAATGAGCTGCAGGAGGTGGTGGAGTTCCTCCGGAACCCACAGAAGTTCACTGTTTTGGGAGGAAAGCTGCCTAAAGGCAAGAACACACTTTTGCTGTAAGGCTCCAAGCCAGAACCATTTAAATGAATAGTTAAACCTAAATTCTGTTTGCTCATATGCTCATATTCTACCAAAGCTGTATGACTTTTTTTCTTCTGTGGAATACATTTTTGAAGAATTTTTACACCTACCTTCTATAACATCCAGGATAAAAAAAAGAAAAGACACCAGCAAGTCCATATGACTCGCACACTGTGTTCCAAGCACTCTGAAGTCATACTACATCTTTGTGTGAGAAAGACAAAAATCTAAGTGTCGTCTATATTTACAATCAGTGTTGGGGGTAATGCATTACAAGTAACGCGAGTATTACTAGTTACTTTTTTCAAGTAACTAGTAAAGTAACGCATTACCTTTTAATTTACAAGAGATTATCGGTGTTACTTTTTCAAATAAGTAACGCAAGTTACTTTTTTTTTTTTTCAATTTATTGATTGACAGCTCTCCTGTCCCCATGTTGAGAGAAATCAGAAGATGTTACTGTAGTTATAAAATAAATATGAATATGCATTAATTCATCTCACTCTCAAAACAAAAACAGATTCAGTATTCCTCAAAATGAATAAAAATAATGCAACTCAGAATATGACGCAAACCTGCAATAATTAAATGTTAAACAACACAAATATCCTTTATGTTTTTAATCCCATTCTATTAACCAATCTCTTTGCTTCTGACCTTCGATGATCCAGTTCAACCGTACGAACAAGCAAAAATTACTCTAGACAAACATTTGTGTGTCTTTTTTTTTTATTGGTGAAGTGTTGAAATTTCTTCTTCTGCATTCTACTATACGGGTGTAATTTTACATTTCCTTCAGCCTGAGGCTTATTCATTTCACTTTTGGTGTGAAAAGGCTTTTATATTTGCCAAAAATATAACTTTTTTTTTATTTTAAAAACAAACAAGCAAGCCCTGTCCAGATTTTAAAAGTAACACAAAAGTAACGTAACACATTACTTTCCATAAAAAGTAA
>NW_015505577.1:259114-284820 GCF_001515645.1 Sinocyclocheilus grahami
CGGACAGTGCGATTCCGAACCACATCAGGCCTGGACTCAGCAGTGGATCCTGTCCAGATGAAGAATGTCACCTTTGAGCATGTGAAGGGTGTGGAGGAGGCCAAGAATGAGCTGCAGGAGGTGGTGGAGTTCCTCCGGAACCCACAGAAGTTCACTGTTTTGGGAGGAAAGCTGCCTAAAGGCAAGAACACACTTTTGCTGTAAGGCTCCAAGCCAGAACCATTTAAATGAATAGTTAAACCTAAATTCTGTTTGCTCATATGCTCATATTCTACCAAAGCTGTATGACTTTTTTTCTTCTGTGGAATACATTTTTGAAGAATTTTTACACCTACCTTCTATAACATCCAGGATAAAAAAAAAAAAAGACACCAGCAAGTCCATATGACTCGCACACTGTGTTCCAAGCACTCTGAAGTCATACTACATCTTTGTGTGAGAAAGACAAAAATCTAAGTGTCGTCTATATTTACAATCAGTGTTGGGGGTAATGCATTACAAGTAACGCGAGTATTACTAGTTACTTTTTTCAAGTAACTAGTAAAGTAACGCATTACCTTTTAATTTACAAGAGATTATCTGTGTTACTTTTTCAAATAAGTAACGCAATATACTTTGTTTCCAATGTCTTGACTGCCAGCTCTCGTGTTGCCATGTTGAGAGAAATCGGACTGAATAAAAATAATGCAACTCAGAATATGACGCAAACCTGCAATAATTAAATGTTAAACAACACAAATATCCTTTATGTTTTTAATCCCATTCTATTAACCAATCTCTTTGCTTCTGACCTTCGATGATCCAGTTCAACCGTACGAACAAGCAAAAATTACTCTAGACAAACATTTGTGTGTCTTTTTTTTTTATTGGTGAAGTGTTGAAATTTCTTCTTCTGCATTCTACTATACGGGTGTAATTTTACATTTCCTTCAGCCTGAGGCTTATTCATTTCACTTTTGGTGTGAAAAGGCTTTTATATTTGCCAAAAATATAACTTTTTTTTTATTTTAAAAACAAACAAGCAAGCCCTGTCCAGATTTTAAAAGTAACACAAAAGTAACGTAACACATTACTTTCCATAAAAAGTAATGTAATTAGTTACTTTTTTATGGAGTAACGCAATATTGTAATGCATTACTTTTAAAAGTAACTTTCTCCAACACTGTTTACAATGCCATTTTCTTTTAGCACATTTTTTGTGGTATGGTGACATTTTTGAATTGACAAAAATTACTTCTATTTTGGTTTGCTCTTCATACAAACCCTTTGTGAGTACTTGCAATATAATGCACAATATTTAACAGTGCCTTTTTGTATTTTGGGAGTTTGATATGCTCAATATTAATGACTGATATAAAATTTTGACCTATTATCAGTTATCTGCAAAAATCAATAGTGATAGTTTGCAATCAGTTTTTGTTCCTCTGTGCACCAGCACTGGAGGGTTCTATTTGTCTACATTTTGTTGAGTTTGTTGTGACACGTGGCTATGCTTTGTACATGAAGAAATGGGTTAAAAACATGGCAGAAAAAAAGCTCTTATGTATACTGTATACGGTTTCATTATATATATAATCATGGTACAATAACCATTTAAGACAATTATTTTGATAATTTGTTACTTTGGAGAACATTATTATTATTATCAGATAACATTAGCAGTTAAAGTGCTTACGAGTTACAACGTTACAAAGTCAAAGATGGACTACTTTTGGACTACTTCATTTTAATTCGTAATTTAAATAAAAACCAAACAAAACAGACAATTTATGCTTAATGCAAATCCAGTAAAAAAAAAAATTCCGGGGTTGAGGAAAATTCAATTTGTCATAAACATGAGAGCTATTATCTTTTATCATGTTAATATCAACAATGTTAATATGAACATTGCTAACATGGTTTTTGGATTTGAACATCTGACCTCTTGCTTCAGAAGACAAATACTGCACAAATGCGTGACTTGCAAATCCACTATCGACTACCTCGAGTCACTACAAACTGGAATCATTTTTCCAATGAAAAATGTATCATGTACAGACTTTAGCACAGCTGTGGATGAGTAAATAAGGACAGAATTGTATTTCCCTTTGAGTAGAAGAATAAAGTAAAATCGCATTTGTAATTTTGACAAAAATTCCACATAGAATCTATTTGGCAGCTTTAAGCCCTGTGTACACTAGTGTCGGTTTTCGTTTTAAAACGGCGTTAGAAAATGAAAGCGATTCTCATCTACACTTGTGTTTTCACTGCATTTCAGAAACGTTCTCCGTCCACACTACACAACCGAAAACGCAGGTCACATGACCATTCATGCAGGTACAGCAATGTGCATGATGTCATTGCTTACAAGGTCGTCAAGAATACGCAGAGCAACTGTGGCCAGACATGCCATCGTTTTCAAAAGTCTCTGTTTTGGTCCGTTTACACTGAAACGCAACCCCGTAGTTTTCAATCTAAAACGGGGTCTGCAGTGTTTTCGAAAGTGTCCGTTTTCGAGGTTCTAAAACGCCGGGGTATTGTAAACGACAGGTGTAATCGTAGCGAAAGTTATGCGTTTTAAAACGAAAAGATTAGATTAGATTTGATTAGATTTCTTTCTTCTTTGTTTTTTTCCCTTTATTTTACCTAAATAGTATTTATTTGTGTTTTTATATTTATGATCTATATTCATTTATTTGCAGGAATCTTGTTGGTTGGGCCTCCAGGTACAGGTACACTAGTGTCGGTTTTCGTTTTAAAACGGCGTTAGAAAATGAAAGCGATTCTCATCTACACTTGTGTTTTCACTGCATTTCAGAAACGTTCTCCGTCCACACTACACAACCGAAAACGCAGGTCACATGACCATTCATGCAGGTACAGCAATGTGCATGATGTCATTGCTTACAAGGTCGTCAAGAATACGCAGAGCAACTGTGGCCAGACATGCCATCGTTTTCAAAAGTCTCTGTTTTGGTCCGTTTACACTGAAACGCAACCCCGTAGTTTTCAATCTAAAACGGGGTCTGCAGTGTTTTCGAAAGTGTCCGTTTTCGAGGTTCGAAAACGCCGGGGTATTGTAAACGACAGGTGTAATCGTAGTGAAAGTTATGCGTTTTAAAACGAAAACGCACTAGTGTAAACTTAGCCTTAGATTTCTTTCTTCTTTGTTTTTTTTCCCTTTATTTTACCTAAATAGTATTTATTTGTGTTTTTATATTTATGATCTATATTCATTTATTTGCAGGAATCTTGTTGGTTGGGCCTCCAGGTACAGGAAAGACCCTGTTGGCCCGCGCTGTGGCAGGTGAGGCAGATGTGCCATTCTACTATGCATCTGGCTCTGAGTTCGATGAGATGTTTGTTGGTGTTGGTGCCAGTCGAATCAGAAACCTTTTTAGTAAGTACCTAGCTTGCATAGTGCCACTCCAAATCATAATTCAAGCACGATCGTTTATAGATGATGCCATACTATGCCTAATTCTGTGTATGTGAAAGTAACCAAAAGTGTGAATGAGTCATTGTATGTATGTATGTATTAAAGCAGTTCTCCTGCATTTGTCCTGTAGGGGAAGCTAAAGCTAACGCTCCTTGTGTTATCTTCATTGATGAGCTGGATAGTGTTGGAGGAAAGAGGATTGAGTCCCCTATGCACCCCTATTCTAGACAGACAATCAATCAGCTTCTAGCAGAGATGGATGGGTGAGCTATGCTACTCAAAGTGACTCCATTGCAACTTTTGACTGCACTCGTTGTTTGAGTGAAAGGTTTGTAAGTTTCCTTCGCTAAATTTTGGTGTTTAACATATGCAGGTTCAAGCCAAATGAAGGTGTCATCATAATTGGAGCAACAAACTTCCCTGAAGCTTTGGATAAGTACGTAGATTGCATTTCAAACATCTAAAGACAAAAGCCTGCTTCAGTACATCAAATGATAATATGATGAGTGCAACTGAGGTTGTTAAAGTTTTTTTTTTTTTTTTTATATATAATGTTGCTGATTGGTAAGAAAATCTGAATCTTGTTCCCCAGTGCTCTGATCCGGCCAGGCCGTTTTGATATGCAGGTCACTGTCCCCATACCAGATGTGAAGGGCCGCACTGAAATCCTCAAGTGGTACCTTAAAAAAATTAAAGTCGACACTGGTAAGTGGTCTGTTAAAGATTAATTTTCAAATGTACCTATTAGATTCTGAACTATTAATGTTGAAAGGTAAAAAAGTAATAGTACAGCAAGTAAAGTCATTGTTCTTAAGGATTATTGTATTTTCTGGTCATTAGCTGTGGAGGCAGAGATCATTGCTAGAGGAACGGTGGGGTTCTCTGGAGCCGATCTGGAGAATCTTGTTAATCAGTCCGCACTAAAGGCAGCTGTGGATGGTAAAGACATGGTGACCATGAAGGAGTTGGAGTTTGCTAAGGACAAAATACTGATGGGTAGGTACCTGTAACTTATTCTGCATGCTGAAATAAACTTCGCTGCTCATATTAGACAATAAAACCTCTACATTTTCGTAGTGATGCACCAAAAATAACTTTTTGGCAGAAACACCGAACTAAAAATAAAGTTTTACATTTGGGTAACTGAGCTCTGTATGTGGTTCAGGGTGTCGTGTACTCGATAAATGAAACCAGTCATAGTAAAGCTGTTCGGTTGTCCATTCTGACATGTTTACTTGTTGCAGCTTATTCACATCGTGTGTATGAAATGTGACCCTGGACCACAAAACCAGTCTTAAGTCGCTGGGTTATATTTGTAGCAATAGCCAAAAATACATTGTATGGGTCAAAATTATAGATTTTTCTTTTATGCCAAAAATCATTAGGGTATTAAGTAAAGATCATGTTCCATGAAGATATTTTGTACATTTCCTACTGTAAATATATGAAAACTTAATTGTTGATTGGTAATATGCGTTGCTAAGAACTTAATTTGGACAACTTTAAAGGCGATTTTCTCAATATTTAGATTTTTTTGCACCCTCAGATTCCAGATTTTCAAATAGTTGTATCTCAGGCAAATATTATCCTATCTTAACAAACCATACATCAATGGAAAGCTTATTTATTCAGCTTTCAGATGATGTATAAATTAGAGACATCGTTTTGCCAATTGAGCCTGTCGCCGATATATCGGTATCGGCGAATATGCCGCCGATATGAACAATTTTTTTTACAGAACACATATTGCAGATAAAATGCTTGAAATGGTGTAATTACTTAGTTTGTCCAGCAGAGCGCGCTCCATTGTTTGCTACTGGCGACTTGGATGAAACGCTTTAAAGCTTAAGTCAATGGAAAACCATTGAAACTTTGAACGGCCATATCTCCGTAGCGGTGCTGCGAATCCGCACCAAATTTGGGGGATCCCTTCAACTCGAGGAACCCTCTCGAACGCGAATCGAATGTACATCTAGAGGCCCGCTTTCGAATGATCGTGATAGCCCCCGGGGTTTGGGAGTTACGGGTGGTTAAATTTGCGGTCCGGCGCCGAACGATCAAGCGATCCCGGGGGGCTACCGACGCGCGGAGGGTGGTGTTCGAGAGGACTCCTCAAGCTGATCCCCCAAACTTGGTGAAGATCCGCCGGCGCGTTCGCGAGATAGTGACACCAGACCAGTCAACACTTTCACTTCAGTAAGGAGGTTTCTTGTTCAGACAGCAGCATTCACGCGTTGGCTTATTCGACAGTAAGTGCCCTGTGAAGTGGACTTCACATGAAATTCCACCATGATTCCAGTTCCAAGGGAACGTACACATTACATTCAAAGGGCGATTTGAATATTTTCAATTGCTGAATTGTTGGTGCATCACTTGTTTTCCATTCACTTTCCCCCTCTGCAGGGCCAGAACGCAGGAGTGCAGAGATTGACAAGAAGAATAAAGAGATCACAGCGTACCACGAGTCAGGCCATGCTATTATTGCATACTACACCAAAGGTGCCATGCCCATAAATAAAGCCACTATTATGCCGAGAGGCCCAACTTTGGGTCATGTGAGTACATTTTAATTGATTATTAGAATCTCTACTTTGAAAGGGCTTATCTCTTCAGTTTGGGTTGAAATTGTAAAGCCAGATTTAGAATATTTTAGAGAGATGAGCTGCTTGTTTATTTTTCAAGTGAGAGACAGTCAGCCTTAATAGTGCCAGTGTTTTTGTTGTCTTCTCTGTTAGGTATCCATGCTCCCAGAGAATGACCGCTGGAGTGAAACTCGTGCTCAACTTCTGGCCCAGATGGACGTCAGCATGGGCGGCCGAGTGGCTGAAGAGCTCATCTTTGGCAGTGAGAATATCACCACTGGTATGTTGCGGTACTGTTTGCTCTGGCGTTGCAGTGTCATTCAAATCGTTTGTGTATTGTGTAAGATGAAAGACTATGATTATTGTATTATAAGAATGACTTGGCTGCAAGTATGAATGTTTATTGTACATCACATTTTTCAAATACGTGAGAGGATACTGCATGAATAGTAAATGTAACAAAATTATGCTAATCGCTTATTTCCATTTTTCATCTGTGTAATGTTTTGTTGTATTCACATAGGAGCATCAAGTGATTTTGACAGCGCTACAAAAATAGCCAAAATGATGGTGACCAGATTTGGCATGAGTGAAAAGGTTCGTCATATTTAGCAAATTGTCTTTGCGCCCTGAATATGCATGTGTATATATGGATATTATTGTCAGACTTTATTTACTTTTCTTTTTAAAGAGTTGGTTGTATTCAAACTTATTGAATATTAAATATCATGAACCCTTATTGTCATGAATAAAGACCTGTTTATGTTGCGTAAGGAAAAATATTAAATGGGAAATGTTATGAAACAACTTGCATGTTATTTACTAATTTTGTCACTGTACTAAACTATTTCACATGCCACTTGAGTTTCCATGACATGTTAGGATTCAGTAGAAAGCAAGGTAGCTTGCTGGGTTTTGAATAAGAGCTTTTGAGAAGGTTTTTTTTTTGTCCATAGCTCTTGACTTTTTATTTAATGTTTGTAATTTTATTTATTTATTTATTTTTTTTTATAGTTGGGTGTCATGACATATGCTGACCTCACCAAGCAGAGCCCAGAAACTCAGGCAGCCATTGAACATGAAGTCAGGATACTTCTGAGGGTAAACTTTGTTCTGATCTAATTCTATCCTCAAGTCAGTACTACAACATTGCATTTTAAAGCACTCAACAGCCTGCGCTTTTCTTAACATTTCTTAATACCAGCTACCAATTTGTCCAGTTTTTGGCTCACATATTTCTTTGAATGCTCCTAGGATTCCTACGAGCGTGCTAAAGCCCTCCTGAAGTCTCGTGCTAAGGAGCACAAAAATCTTGCTGAGGCTTTACTGCAGTATGAGACATTGGATGCCAAAGAGATCCAGCTGGTCTTAGAGGGAAAGACATTAGAAAGCAGATGAGGGCTCACCAGGGACTTCAGGCAGCAGGGAAAGGACAATGAAACTCTAAAAGACATGAATGTACATATGCAACCAAGAGCTTGGTAGGCCGACACTCCCCATTGGTAAAGATGTATTTTTTCCTGAGCCAGATCTCTAAAATTAGTTTCAGTTTTACATGCTTGGGATTTTCTTCCAAATAAATTGTTTGTTAACTCATTTAGTATCTATTTAAGTGTTTTTCTGTACCATTGACTTTAGGGTGCTGCCTTATTTGAAGTGGAGCAGAAGACAATTTTGAATAAATCATTAAGCTGTAAGCACCAGTCCAGTTTACTATAAAGTTAGGAACAAATTGCTGTTCACTGTTTCTGACACCGTTGTCTGAGCCAGGCTGAGCATATGTTTCATGGTGACCTTTGAGAAATGTATGGGAATATATTTTTCACTGAGGGAATATATCGAAGCACTTTGGTACTGGGACATTTATGTTTGTTTGTGTGATGCATATCATAATATCGGCTTGTGAACAATGCTGCTTCAAAAAGATTTAGTCACAGCAAGTCAATACATCAGAACCCCAGTATGTTGTTAGATAAACTTTATGACAAGAAATCAGTGGCCCAGTGATCAGTGAACTCCTGTAGTTTGAGCCCTATTTCTGCACTTTCATTAATCATTAAACAAAAGAGAGACTAAATGTAATATTCATTCAAATTTGATCTTCATTTCTCTATAGTTCCAGTGGCTAAACTGACTTTATTCTACACATTATTTATTCATGTACAGTAGCTCTACATTTATGAGTTTACCTTGCCTCCATGTATGTTTGCCTTTTACCCAAGCTCGTTTTAGTTGTGTATATACAGTATATATTTATAATCAATAAAATTCAAAATGAGGGTATTGTATGTAAGTGTATTAGATTGATTTTAGTCTGAGTTCCGCCTGGTTTGTCATTTAAAATGATTTTTCTTTTGATGCTGTTACACAAATGGGAGTTGAACTGAATAAAGCAAACATAACTCTGCATAATTGTTGTTTTCATGTACTGTGACAACTTCTGCATTGCAAGAACATATTACACAACCAAACAAGTCTAAACTAAAAAAAGTTGGTGCCATGATGTAGGATATTGCTAAGGAGTGGTTCTTAGCATGTTGATATGTGGTTGGTAGGGCGTTCTAAATGGTTGCTTACTGGCCCAAATGAAAAGTATGAGGATTTTCACCCAGTGAATTCTCTTTGCTTTGAAAAGTAATTCGATTTCTTCTAGGAGCCACACAGTTCAAATGACACCGTTTTCATTTTTTGATGGAGCTAGGTATCAATTACTCACTTATGACATTTTCAAGACTTTCCGTTCATTTTTGAAACAAATCGAGATGTTTTTAAGGAAATCCAAGATTTCTGTCCCTCCATTTAAAGTTCATTCACCCGACGTTTTGACAGTTTAAAAGGTTCATAAATAGATTGTAAAAAAAAAAAAAAAAACACGAATTGAGAGGTTTAAACAGAATTAGTTTAGGCTTTTATTCACATATTAACACTGACAAAAGCACATATATAATCACATCAAAATATGCTAAACAGACTTTCAGCGGAGGAACAGATCACTTGGGTTTTATTAAAAATGTTAACATTTCAATATGACAGTCTACAGCAGGAATCCTCAAATCTGGCCCTCAGGATCCACTTTCCTGCAGAGTTTAGCTCTAACCCTAATCAAACACACCTGAGCATGCTCATCAATGTCTTCAAGATCATTATAAAATCACAGGTAGGTGAGTTTGATCAGGGTTGGAGCTAAACTCTGCAGCGCATTGGCCCTCCAGGGCAAGATTTGAGGAACCCTGGTCTACAGGTTACATGTTACTGTAACCGTATTACAGTTACTCGCTATGAATTACAACTCCATTACTTTTTTTGCACAATGCTGGGATAATATTTATGTGGAAAACATTTAAAACGCATGCTTGAAAATCTGCCTTCCCTATAGTTTAAACATGCTTGTAAGTGCTTTAAAAGCAACTACAAGAAATTGTCTTTTTTTTCTCTTTTTCAATAAAATGTTAATTTTACAAGGCGGACATTGGAAGAAAAAGCAGAAGTTGGGTTTTTGAATTCAGTGCTGCCATAATTTGTGGCAAAATCCAAAGAAAGTTAGAAATACTGGAATAAAAGCAATGCCATGAAGCAGCCCAAAAGTAATGACTAGGACCACAATGGTGGAGAACGTTCTGAATATGTAGCTGCTGGAAGCTGATAGCACAACCACACCCACAATTGTAGACAGAGCCCCTTGAAGTATGGGGTAACCCAGGTGTGCCATGGCCTCCACAACTCTTTCATTCACATCGGGCTTAGAACTGGACACAAATGTGTAGGAGATATGAGCAGAAAAGTCCACAGAAAAGCCGATGCTAATGACCAGGTTAATCATTGAGATTGAATCGAGACTAATGTCTAGCAGTGCCATGAAGCCGGTGACTCCCAAAATGACTGAAGCGATGGCAAAGGCCACCCACAAGGCACAAAGAGGATTTGGAATCAGCACAAGGGAGATGACCAGCATTACTAGGGTTGCCACAATGACGGTCTGAAGAGTGATATGCCCTATTACTGTATATTGATCATGATATATAAACGCTGGATGGTAGACCAACAGTGGACATGGGCAGCTCTCTGCTGTCTTCCGTAGTGAGTTCAACACGCTCTTTTCTGTTGAATTCTGAACAACTGTCTGAAGAAACAGACGTGAAGCAGTTATGTCATTATTGGATATGTTGACATCCTGTCTGAGCATTGGTTGGTGGTCCAGGAACTGATAAAGATGTGTTTTAAATTGACCTTCTGAGCTGATGTTATTACTGTGTTCCTCTGCATACTTTTCAAAGGAATGAAGCCAAGATGTTGACAAGTTGTTGACAAACTTCAACTCCTGAAACCGTACAATACATGACTCGAGTTGATTGCGTTTGCTCTCCTCCCAATATGGAAATGTGTCATTGATGGCTAACATTACATTTGGACCATAATAATCAAAGTATGTCTTTTCAGCTTTGTAGTATTGGACGATATACGATTTATCAAGTGCTAGGTTCTTGAGATCAATGCCTTCCTTAAGTTGCAAGCAGCCATAAACACTAACAGCAATGTATGTTACGTAAATAAAAATTACTAATGCTTTACTCCAAACAGTTGTCAAAAATGGTCCATAATACTTCCTGAAAAACAGTGTCATTGGGTGCTCTTCCTCGGTTCCTGTGTTATGGTCGTAAGATCCTCCAACACAGCACAGAGTATACATTTTAGACCGTCCTGGTGGGACCTCTTCTGGGACCTTCATGCAAGTTAACCAGTGTCTGTTCGCCCCCTCCCTTCTGCCATTCAGAGCCAGACAAGCTCCAAAGAAAGTGATGTTATAGAAGTAGCAGAACAAGACAGCCGTGCCTGCGTACAGACAGAACGACTGAACAGAGCCGAAAGGGTTGCCGTAGCTGAGGTAGAAGGCTAGCACGTCAGTCAGGGTGGTGATAGTAATGGAAACGGCTGCCTCCCTGTAGGTATCAGCCATGCGTTTAGGCACTGTGTCTTGAATGTTGGTCCGTTGCCAGCTGGAGATCATGATAAACATGTCATCGATACCGATTCCTAAAAAAAAAACAGTTTTACATCTTGAAATTAAAACGTGTCAGTTCTGTAGAATTTGCAATGCATTTGCATTTATGCCTTTTGACCCTTTTATCCAATGCGACTTACAGTGTGTGGGGTAAGATGTGCCACCCCCTAGCACCTTTTTTTTTAATCACATGGCCATATTTAGAAAGAACCCATCATAAATAAAGCTGTATGTCCTATATAGCATTGAAAATCTGACCATGTCTCAAAATATATATCATGCATATTGGTCAGCTTTACATGTATAAAACCGTGTAAATTCTTAAATGAAGCATTTTTCTGCCCAAAAAGTCTTCTAATAGTGAGCTTTGCTTCAAAATGTTACAAATTGTTTCAGTGCATTTATTCTTTTTGGGCTATATTATAAAATATAGATGAATTGCAGCAAGACTTAAGAATGGAAATGTGTATTACTAAATAGTTATTCAGGTAACACTAGTTTGGGGACCAATGTCTTTCTGCTGCACCTGTAACCTGGAAATCAGATTTGCAACCTTGCTGTTACTACCACCATCCTGTACCAATTGTAGGGTTGATTAGGTTCAAAACAGTAAAGATAATAAAAATTATCTAAGATACAGTATCTTACCAAGAATAAGGAATGGAGAAGATGCCACAGTAATAACAAATGGCACCTTTATGAGTAACAGCAACCCAAAGCTGGACAGCACAGCTTGTGCAGTGGAGAAAACTCCAAGAGAAGCCACCCATGCTTTATTCCTCACATTATCAAACCTGTTGAGAGAAATGAAATAATGCATACATATTTGCAATTATTATCAGATTTGCAATCTGAAAGATTTTTTTTTAGTTCATGGTATTTCACAAACCTCAGGCAAGATATTATTGAAAATGAGATGGCAAGAAAATAAGTAATTGCAAAAAGTTCAGTGACAGATAGGGTACTCTTCTCAAACTCCTGTTGTCTTGACATGGATGTGAAATAGGATACCTGAGAAAAAGAATTATCATTAAAACTTTTCATTTAGTCACATACTTACGATTGATTAGACTAAGAATCACGGTATGAGATACAGAAACCCCCCTAAATACAAAATTAATGTATGAATGCCCAAACCATTTGGCATTTATTATAAACATTTCACAATTTTTTTGCAAATGGCACTTGATTGTATACATATGATGCAATGCCTTAAGTGTGGCTGAAGTGTCTACCTTTTGAAGCCACTGTATATGCAAAGGGTTAAGCACTTTCATAACGTGCAAAAATATTTAGCAACATTAATGTGCTCGGTAATTTATAAAAATTGACAGAGTGATAATGTTATTATGATTGAGTTCATGCCTATGTCATTTTAGGTTTTCCAAATGAATCTTTCATGTAGCATTCTTAGTAGTTCTTGAATTTACTGGGCATGTTTATATGTAATTTAATAGAAGATTCAAAACAGGGAAACATTTACACATTTTTAACACAATGGTCATAAAGTTGAGGTCAAACGTTTACAGTACATACTTCCAGAATCTGCTAAATGTTCATTATTTTACCAAAATAAGAGGGATCAAACAAAATGCATGTTATTTTTTTATTTAGTACTGACCTGAATAGAATATTGCACATAAGTGACGTTTACATATTGTCCACCAGAGAAAATAATAGTTGAATTTATAAAAATTACCCCGTTCAAAAGTTTACATACGCTTGATTCTCAATACTGTTTTGTTGGATGATCCACACTGTAAAAAATGATTGTGATTTAACAGTAAAATACTGTAAAAATGCTACAGTAAAAACCTGTTAACAGTAAGTTTCCATACTATATTCGGTGAATAAATGTAATTACATTTAATGTAATTTTACAGTAAAATACTAGTTAAAAATACGGTTTTTGGAAATGAAAATGAAATTGTATAATTTACAGTGCCAAACCGTAAATTGACACTCCCAGAATTCCCTGCATGACACTTCATATTTGATGTTTTTTTTGTTGAAATAACATGTTTCTTCTTAGTTTTTTCTTATCAGTTGTGTACATTAGGGTTTCATCTTACATCTAATGTTGTTAAATTAATGTTTATTGCATTATTTCAGTATCACATGTGTCACAATGATGGGGTTTAGTGTTCGTGTGAATGACACTGTGCACCTTCTATATATAAGTATTGTCCTCCTCAGCTCGTAGAAAATCTGTTTGTGATTTTGAGCTTTGGTTCATCATGTGACTTTCTCATCACCACCAGTTTTTGGTGGTTATCAGTGCATTACAATAGCTCAAAACCGATATTAGTACTTCAATATGTTGGTTTATTAACATTACATCAGTTAATGAAATACGGTATTTTATTGTGAATTTAAGTTAAGTCTGTTAAACCTAAAATGTAGCTAACCATATTTTTTTCCGGTGAAGTTCTGGCAACCACTAATTTGTTTCATTAGTCCCTTGTTTGTCCTTAACAGTTAAACTGCCTGCTGTTCTTCAGAAAAATCCGTCAAGTCCAACGAATTCTTTGGTTTTTCAACATTTTTGTGTATTTGAACCCTTTCCAACAATGACTGTGTGGTTTTGAGATCCATCTTTTCACACTGAGGACAACTGAGGGACTCGTATGCAACTATTACAGAAGATTCAAGTTCTGCAAGGTGCATATGTAAACTTTTGACCTCAACTGTACATACACAGATTCAAATTTTCAAACCAATATTGACTACACTGTAAAAAACAAGTGTAATTTTAACTGTAAAATTTGTCAAATCGCTACGGGAAAAAACTGTTACTAGGTTAACATGAACCATATACAGGGAAAAACTGTAAAAGGTCTAACCAGACATTTCATCTAATTTTACAGTAAAATGCTGTTCATTTTACAGATTTTAGAAATAAAAAAGAACAAATCAATGTATAATTTACAGTCAAAAACTGTAAACTGATATTCCCAGAATTCCCTGCATGACACTCCACATATGATAGCATTTTGTTTAAATAATCATGTTTTTTAATAGTTTTTGTCATCAGTTATGTACATTAGGGCATTATGTTACATCTTCTGTTGTTTAATGAAAGTTTATTGCATTATTTAAGTATCATGTGTGTTACCATGATGGTGTTTAGTGTTTGACTAATGAATGACTCTGTACACCTTCTATATAGTAGTATAAACTTCTGCTTGTGGCGAAGCTACTTGTGATGAGCTTTGTTTCTTCATGCTTTCTCTTTTACCACCTGCATTATTATGGTGGTTGTCAATATGTTAAAGGTACAAAACAGATTTTTACAGCAGTGTGCATTGTTGAATTTACTGGTGTACATAAAAAAATTCTTCTTTGTAAATTACAGTTTTGTACTGTACATTTTTTATTCTGGCAACCACAGCTGCCAAAATGATTTTGTAAAAACTACAGATTTTTTTTTTTTTTACAGTGTACAAAGATACTTACTTCTGATACAGAGGTCGTTACATTAGAGAGCAAGTCTACCAATTCTTGAAGCCAGGCATCTTCCAGTGAGTTATTGCGCTCTTGCAGATAATATACAAGTCTCATTGCTTTGGCACTTCGAACAACTCCATTGTGATCCACCTCCACCTTACTAATGATATTTCCCATGTGGACACAGTTGAATTCGGAATGACAGTACTCAGGATACGTTATTTTGACCAAATGAATGTTGCTGGCATTGTAATTTAGAACATCAAGCATTAGGTTAGAGTTGCACGTCCCGTTCACAGTTGCGCAAATATCCGAAAACACAAATTGCTGCGCGTCATTCGCTGCGGTGATCCCCCGAACTTCTCCATCTATGCGGAGGATTTCCTCTAGTGCGGCAACACTGAGTATGTTTGTCTGACAAGAAAATATCAAAGATGCAAAAACCCCATCAGTGGTCAGTCGGACAATTGAAAAGCGTGAGTCCGTTTGTGGAAAGGTTTCTTGAAAGAAACGCCTCTCCACTTTAGCGCGGCCGTTTTTCGGTGTAAACTGCTCCACTATGTCGTTTGACTTCAGGTCGTTCAAAAAGTAAAATCCTCCTCCGAGACCTGCGGACACAGCCAGCGGTAAAGTGACAAACCACCACGGGTGAAGCCCTACGAATTTACCCACACTTTCAAAACAAAGCCGGATGGGCTTTTCAACGCAGTCTGTGATGCAGGACACCATGACTACTGCAGAGATGTGCGCTGATTTGTACACCTGGAGGAGAGATGTGCGGATTATATATGCCTCATTTGAATATGTAACACCTCATTTTCTTATTGTAGCCTAAGTATTGTAAGTGTATTTGCATACCCTCTCCTTTTGAGCGTGCATAATTGTGCTTGCATATATTATATTTACCCAAAAATGTAGCCTAAATAAATAGGCTATCAGTCGTTCTTGAGAAGTGGGATAAAACAGGGTGCAAAATTGAACAAATAAAACCTTGTGCTCAGACAAATGAAACTACATTTATGTATCTTATATGTACTAAGCTACTGAGCTATGCTTTGATACAACCTCACAACTTTTCTCTTTTGGACTGTGTACCCTGATAGCACACATACATCTCGGAGACATCTATTTGACGTCTGCATTTACATCTGCAAGACGTTTTTTTTTTTTACAGTGTTTGCTCATCTGCAATACGTCTATAAGACGTTTTCTATCAGATGTCAAATAGATGTCTACTAGATGTCTTTAAGATGTTTATGATTTAGAATGTATGTAAAATGGACATCTTACGTCTATCAGATGTTTGTACACAGCAGATGCTTTCCAGATCAAGTGATCTTTAACAGACGTCTTGCAGACGTATGTGTGCTATCTGGGTATATCATTGCAACTTTACCTTTAACAGCATTCAAGGTGTTTTTAACAGTTCAAAACACATTCTGGTGTCAGCAGACAGATTACACTTTTTTTCAGATTCCACAACAAACCTAAAATATCAAAACGGAATATTATCAAAATAGTCAACTGACGGAGTTGACACATCTGACGGTGGTGACAAAAACCTGAATTTGCAATCATTTTAACTATCAAATGCATTGAATCAGTCAATTACTGTATTCAAACAAACAGTGAGTATGTTATTGTTTATAAAGCTTTTATGCAAGAGTCACATTGAAGTGTTTTGATATATCACTGGGACACAAAATCTTATGGTGGTGACATCTGACGGTGTTGACAAATTTGGCATTTCGTTCACAAAATCCAATGGAGTTCATGTAGTAGCCATTTTATGTTTTTCTGTTGATGCTAGATGCTAATGGAACCTGCTTCAGGAGGATAAAATGATCTAAATATTTCAAATAAATTCCTCAGAAATTGGAAGATGGTGTTGACACATCATGGCTGTGACAAAGGAAATCTTAACAGTAGGATTTAAAATATTCTAAAACTAAAACTTAGCAGAGCTTGTCTGACACTGGTGTACTCTGCAGAGGTGAACTGTGGCAAGGGGGCCCTTTAGAGTGACAGCAGCCCCTGATATTCCCTGATTTTATGAAATTTTATTGAATGTCTGACGGTGTTGACAAAAAGTGGGGACGCAACTTTAAAATCTTATGAAACATGCATGTGTCATTAAAAAACAACCTTGCTTTGATAGGAGATATTATTAAGTGTTGCTTTTGATAAAACAAGCTCTTTTTCATCATTAACATTTTTATAAATCCATTTTATTGCATATGAATGATTGAACCCTTCTCTGTGGACACACTGTTTTAGATGTAGTGAGAGGACATTAAGAAACACAGATTTGGTATAATAATGAGAAAATGTAATTGAAGGTGATAATCGTGTTAAATCCATTCTATTATTAATCCCTCATGAGATTTAAAATTGAAAATATTTTTATTTTTTAAAGCTAATAGCAGTTACCCTTGCTGGACCTGTTTTGTCCCACGTCTCTTGATGTTACATGTGATGTTTCCAGATCCTTTCAGAATGAATTGCAGTAATCCAGTGGGATTTTTGCACGCAATTTGTACGACCTCAGCGTAATTCACACAAAGATCTGATCTCAATGCCATCAATCCATCTGAGACAAAAGTTTCAAAATTCTGTTAAACTGGAATATTATTCATGCATTTTATTCTCGAATATCTTAAAAATGATGAGAGAAATAATCACTGGATAATGAAACAGTGGTGGGAAATATTAACTGGAATGAAAACCCATAACATAATGAAAATATACTTTGCAAATGGACATGTGTGGGAATGTCTTTTATGGAAATTTGCAAGTGAGGTTAAAAAAACAAATAATATAAAAAAGCAGTCATGTCTCTCCAGAGGTCTTACAATATGCATGTGCTGGCACAAAGGATCTCTTTAGACTTTGTCTTTTGTTATCTTGGTAACTATTTCCATTAGGATTTCCTCTCAAACCTGTAATCAAAAGGTTGTTTTGAAACTATTTTCTGAAGCAGTGATCCAGTTACCTCCTGTAGATGTGGAGCAATTAGCTCCCAAGTGAAACAATGGACCTCTGAAGTCGCAGACAATGGGAAAATTCTTTAGAAAATTGGCAAAGATTCTGAGATCTTCAGACAGAAATTGGAGAGGGATCTTGAAAAAAATAGTATAAGTTCCCTTTGTGCTGGTAATTACAAACCTCACAGTAAATGGACATCTTTTAGGACCTAAGCAAGCATGCGTTTTTAATGATAGATAAGGCCAAGTGTAAAAGTTTACAAATATCAAATCAATTATATATTTATATTTAATCTTGTTTATTTATATTATATTTCATTTAAAAGTGGCAGATGAAGAAGAGTATATGGTGTTCAGGTTTGGATGTGGCAGCGGTCTCTGTACTGGACGTGCTGAGAAGGGTCAAGGGGTCCTAAAGGTCAGATAATTCAGCCCTGCCCTTAGAGAGAAAGAAAGATGGAGTTTGGTCACCAAACTTTGCCATGTCTAGATTTAAACAGAGAGAGTGTGTCTGAGCCCGAACGATATCAGGAAGGCTATTTTCAGAAATATGTTTTTGCAATGCGACGGCTTCTGTCATTTATCTTTGCTGTCTTTTTTTTTTTAACTTTACATAAAGGCTGAAAGTTTGGATAAGAGCGCAAGAGGGCAGCAGACTGTCACTTACTGCGCTCATCACATATAGTCTCTCTCTCTCTCTCTCTCTCTCTATACCCTCCTGAGACCCAGCTATGGAGTTTTTGCTTCTGTAGTGGACATTATATTTTAGTGAATTTCTCTGAGACCTCACATGTTACAGTTCTAGTCTGGATGTCCTGTACAGAGCGCATTCAGGGCTTTCCAGAGATACCAAATGATTGGATGTTTCACCGTGGCCACTCCCTCTCCTTGGTTTTTTAAAAATGGCTGACATTAATTTAGTGATAAAATTGTACATCCTTATGGAAATATGATACAATTTTGTAATTATAATTTAAATCTGATTAATTTTCAAATTGTTTGTCATAAATCAACATCTCAGGAAAATGTTACGGGGTTTCAAATCAAAATATGACTTCCTGTTATGAAACAGGACATCATTTCATACATGTCCACTGTAGAGGACACCAGGAGTAAAAGCATGTTTATTACACATTTTAGGAGACAAAAGAAGTGTGACGTGACATGTGGCCAAGTATGGTGACCAGTACTTGGAATTAGTGCTCTGTATTTAACCCATCCAAAGTGCACACACACAGCAGTGAACACACACACACACACACACCGTGAACACCCCCCCGGAGCAGTGGGCAGCCCGGGGAGCAGTTGGGGGTTCGGTGCCTTGCTCAAGGGCACCTCAGTTGTGGTATTGAAGGTGGGAGAGAGCGCTGTACATTCACTCCCCCCACCTACAATCCCTGCAAATAACCATTGGGTTACGAGTCCGACTCTCTAATATGGAGATAGAATTGTTGCTTAATTCCAAATAAATAGATTATGATCCACAAAGAAATGTAAAGAGATTAACAAAAATTAAACATATTGACAAATAAATAAAATGAGATCCACAAATAAATCTTAAAGTTTCACAAACATGAATTAAATTCACTCGCATTTGTGAATCGCGTCCTGTGCATTTGCGAATTGTGAAACATTTCTTCCGTCAAGACGTGCTGACGTGCTGACAATCCACAAATACGTGGACTCCACCCACCGTCTACTCAAGCCAATCAGATAACAGCCACATTTCGCTAACCAATCATAGCACAATCTCGCTATAGCCAATCACGCCATCTGCATTGACTCAAATAGGTAATATAAGGGCCATAAAATTGGTACCGTGAAAGATGTTTAAAATTGAATTTCGTTAGACCATTAGACTGTGTATCATGCCAAGCCACAGTATTATATTTTACATGCCTTTGAAAATGCCAGAGAAATACAAAACAACGCTATACTGGATTCAAATGTAACTATTAGGCCACGACTTCCCCGAATATGAATATGAAAACAAATTATATATCAATATTCTTAGGAAATATAAAAATAATAAAATTATAATATTTTATTTCATAAAAATAATATTATTATGAAAATCTGGCCAATTACTACTCCCATTATTACACTTCTTTTTTCAACATGCTGTCCCAACAGCACTTTAATATGCAAATTATATACAGTGTATAGATAACATTGTGCTTAATGGGAAAACCAGTTTATGGAATTTTTACACACATATTGCATAAAGCAAAATAGTATATCAAATAATTTTGTTAAATACTAAATTCACAAAGCTTTTTATTTCTGGTTGTCAGGAGAATATATATTATACAGTATATGCATGTACTGTATATATACAAACTCATTCCTCCTTGGAGCATTACCACCACCTACAGTAGGTTTGTATTGTGCGTGTTCAGCTTCTCCATCCAATGCCAGATCCCCACACAGTCCACACTGTGCCACGCTCCCGTGGGGGTGTTCTTTAAGTAGCCTACTTTTGGCTGCATCTCTCACTTATGGCCACACTACCCTGAGCATGCCTGATCTCGTCTCAGAAGCCTACGCAGGGTTGGGCCTGGTTAGTAGTCAGATGGGAGACCGCCTGAATACCAGGTGCTGTAAGCTTTTGGTTTTTCTTGTTTAGACAACTAATACACTTCCCTGTGGCTCAGGTTTGATGCTTGTTCATTAGAAGTCCAAGCACTGAAGGTGTCCAACCCCTCTTTTATTTGCCAAATTGTTTTTTCTGAGCTAAAAGTGTCTGGGCATCTGAGATGAAATCCTCCCCTTCTACTCCCACACACATTTGTCGGACCCTAGGTAGAGCTATAGTTCATAATGCTGGGCTCAGCTAATAAACTGCATTGTGAATGTGTACTAGGTAACAACATAAAGCTGAGTACTATATTGGACTGACCATAAGTCACTGCTATAATACACCAAACATTTCTGCTGTTTTTTTCCTAGTAACTTTGGAATCAGAATAAAAATTTCCCTTTCATCTGAATCTGTGCCCTCATCCATTTCTGCACAAAATGTTTTCCACCACTTTGACTTCTTTGGTCAACAAAACAGAAAAACTACTTTTTTTTTTAGAACTTGTCATAGGCCTTTATAGGCAGTCTAACAGCGGTCATCATTGTCAAAATGATTGCATGATTACCATTTATAAAGTTAACATATACAGGTGCATCTCAATAAATTAGAATGTCGTGGAAAAGTTCATTTATTTCAGTAATTCAACTCAAATTGTGAAACTCGTGTATTAAATAAATTCAATGCACACAGACTGAAGTAGTTTAAGTCTTTGGTTCTTTTAATTGTGATGATTTTGGCTCACATTTAACAAAAACCCACCAATTCACCATCTCAACAAATTAGAATATGGTGACATGCCAATCAGCTAATCAACACAAAACACCTGCAAAGGTTTCCTGAGCCTTCAAAATGGCCTCTCAGTTTGGTTCACTAGGCTACACAAGCATGGGGAAGACTGCTGATCTGACAGTTGTCCACAAGACAATCATTGACACCCTTCACAAGGAGCCACAAACATTCATTGCCAAAGAAGCTGGCTGTTCACAGAGTGCTGTATCCAAGCATGTTAACAGAAAGTTGAGTGGAAGGAAAAAGTGTGGAAGAAAAAGATGCACAACCAACCGAGAGAACCGCAGCTTAAGACGCCTCTGGCGTTGTCTGTGTTTCAGGAGTGGCTTAACAAGAGGAATACCACAACTGTAGCCAAATTCCTTGGCACGTCTGTGTGTGGTGGCTCTTGATGCCTTGACCCCAGCCTCAGTCCATTCCTTGTGAAGTTCACTCAAATTCTTGAATCGATTTTGCTTGACAATCCTCATAAGGCTGCGGTTCTCTCGGTTGGTTGTGCATCTTTTTCTTCCACACTTTTTCCTTCCACTCAACTTTCTGTTAACATGCTTGGATACAGCACTCTGTGAACAGCCAGCTTCTTTGGCAATGAATGTTTGTGGCTTACCCTCCTTGTGAAGGGTGTCAATGATTGGCTTCTGGACAACTGTCAGATCAGCAGTCTTCCCCATGATTGTGTAGCCTAGTGAACCAAACTGAGAGACCATTTTGAAAACTCAGGAAACCTTTGCAGGTGTTTGGAGTTGATTAGCTGATTGGCATGTCACCATATTCTAATTTGTTGAGATAGTGAATTGGTGGGTTTTTGTTAAATGTGAGCCAAAATCATCACAATTAAAAGAACCAAAGACTTAAACTACTTCAGTCTTTGTGCATTGAATTTATTTAATACACGAGTTTCACAATTTGAGTTGAATTACTGAAATAAATGAACTGTTCCACGACATTCTAATTTATAGAGATGCACCTGTACTATTCTTAATTGGGTATCATGATTTGATTAAACCTTATCATTCAGCTGAACTGTGCACAGTTTATGTTCTTGCTCCATCCATGAATTAAATGCACATCCTTTAATGAGCAGGGTTTTCTAGAATGTTTGATTTATATGCTCGGGTAATGACAACCGTATGACCCATTTCAGGGGTATTTTAAAATCAGAATATGAGCATAGCTCACTTACAGTCACTGAAAATATTGAAACAGCAGCGATACTAATTCAACACACTATCATAAGCGGCAATGAGCAGCAAAGCTCTGGCTTAACTGGCCACTTCAGACTGAGTGCTGGGTCAAAAGCCAGCTCGCCCCTGTTGCTCAGGCAGCACTGCATCAAATTATAGTGTTTTTGTGCCAGGTGGGAACGTTTATGAGTAGCATTTACAAAAATTGTTTAAGGCAAAACAACACTCTTGTTGGGAGATGCAACTGTTCTGCCTCGTTTGGAATGTTTCTTGGTGAAATAGAGCAAAAACAGTCTAAATGTACAGTGGTGTGTCTAAAACATTTTTAAATGAGTATAATTAACTTATTGTTTATTAAACTGTTGTGTAAAATGAATATCACACTAGTAATCGTGCTGATATTTGGGAAAAAAGCACATTTTCTCATGTGATATAGCTTTACTGTATTCTTTTAAAAACAAAAATAAAAACTCGTGTAAATACATGACAGTTCATATCTTGAATTTTGGGGGTCTTTTTTATTAAATTTTGATGTAATTTCAACCTTGTGTGATGCTAAGTTATGCCAATGCCAGACTAGCTTGTTTGTTGTAAAGCTTAATAAAGGGTTAAGTTAGGCTGGCTGAACGGAGATGTTTTAACAGTAGTTTCACAGCAGTAACAAACAGTGCCGTCATTTAGGGCAAACCTGGCTGGCACCACTAAGGAAGGTCAGGCAGTGGTGGATGTACACTAACTGTGGGTGTGCACAGTGTGCGTTAATTGTGGTCAGACACTTTGTGGTGATGTCGAAGAGTGGGAGGAGCTTGTGGATAGACACCATATTGAATTTTACGAGGATGAAAACAATGCTGTGAAGGATAGACTTACAGTCTTTGCAATGGCACACACTGTAAAATAAGACGCTAGATCATGAAATGTTCACCAAATCACAACTTTCAAAACTTTGAGCTTTTGTCTACTGAACCTTTTTTTTCAGAAAGACGTTTGTCAACTGAACAGCTGGTATGTTGTTAAACAACAACACAATCCATTAAACGCCCTGTACCTCTATCCCTCACAGCCTCATTCCAGTCAAAAATTAAATATGGTGCTACCCTGACTAAGGTCTATTAGAACTTAAATGCAGTTGTCGGGCACAAGCTTAATTCAAAAACTAAAATATAAAATTAAAAAAATTAAAAAATGTATTGAAAAAAGGGCACTTATCTAGTCAGACGCCAAAAGGGTCTATCTGTGCACATGCATGTTGCCAAGTTATTTGTAGTTAGTAGAATGTCTAAAGTGGGCGAAATAAAGTGCAACCAAACAACAACAACAACAACAAAAAAAACCCCTTCTAACAGAGTACACCCAGTGGTGTAGTACAGGGTATAGGCAGGTATACGGTGTATAGCCACTTCTAAATCCCCTCTGATGCATGATTCAGTAGTATCCTGCTTTAGCCAAATCAATACAGCACACGAGTAGCTAATCCAATCTGCATGAGAATACATGCAAATATAAAAAAATAAATAAAAAACCCCCCAGTACAGACAGTGATGTGGTCAGGACCGAGGTGTAAACACTCTCATGCAGTCTATATGTTTCATTCATAGTCAAACTCCAAAACAGACCCACAGAAGTAATAACTTATGACGTGCCAGGAAATCCCTAATATGGACAAAAGTAAACGTTTTGACTGATGATTTTTAAGTCATCTTGAGGTAATAAAAAATAATGCAGTGCTAATTGACATAGGCCTATAGCATTTGTTACAGTTGGCTATAGAAACTATAAAATAAATCTTCAAAGTGGGCGAAATAAAGTGCAACCAAACAACAACAACAACAACAAAAAAAAAACCCTTCTAACAGAGTACACCCAGTGGTGTAGTACAGGGTATAGGCAGGTATACGGTGTATAGCCACTTCTAAATCCCCTCTGATGCATGATTCAGTAGTATCCTGCTTTAGCCAAATCAATACAGTCCAGCACACGAGTAGCTAATCCAATCTGCATGAGAATACATGCAAATATAAAAAAATAAATAAAAAACCCCCCAGTACAGACAGTGATGTGGTCAGGACCGAGGTGTAAACACTCTCATGCAGTCTATATGTTTCATTCATAGTCAAACTCCAAAACAGACCCACAGAAGTAATAACTTATGACGTGCCAGGAAATCCCTAATATGGACAAAAGTAAACGTTTTGACTGATGATTTTTAAGTCATCTTGAGGTAATAAAAAATAATGCAGTGCTAATTGACATAGGCCTATAGCATTTGTTACAGTTGGCTATAGAAACTATAAAATAAATCTTCTGCCTTATTCTGTGATAATAATGGAAAAAGTGTTTGTAGTAAGTTGGCAACACTGCCGTGCATATGAGTCAATGTGATCAAATGCTGACTGACAATTTGTTGTAGAGAATTTGGGATTTATTTTGTCAGTCAATTGCCCATCATGAATAGTTATTCCACTTCCACATCTCTTTATGAATCCCATTTATGAAGTGATGATTAAAAGTAGGCCCAGTGTCCTCACTCAAAATGTATTTCGACAGGATTTCTTGTGCAACATCTATCTAACTTGATACTGGTGACGTCCAGTGTTGCCAGCTTAGCAATTTTGTTGCTAAATTTAGCAACTTTTAGACTACCCATAAATAAATAAAAATGTTAAAAAAAAATGATTAAATTTTTTTTTAAATAAATATATAAAACAGATATTTCTTCCTTTTCCCTAGAGACACATTTAGTATACAAATGAGTTGAAAAGCATAGCGGGGACATTATTTTTCAAAGAATTTATTCATAAAATTTAACAAAATTTCATTATTTTTGTTATTAATTAACACTAAAGACTTTTTTAACAACTCCGTTTCTTTTAAGAATACTTCACATTTAGGTATACAACCCGCAAATTTTTGTTTATGAATGTAATATTTACCATGCGAAATGTAAAAGTTTACAACATATTTAAACATTTTGCTTTTGTGTGTGTAAGAACATATAACATCTTTTAAAGATAATTTACAATTAACATTTCTTGGGGCAAATAGAAAAAAGCTAACATCAGACCAAAATTTCAAAGATAAATCACAGCTGTAAAACAAATGATCCAAGTCTTCCTCGTGTACATTACAAAAACTGCATTTCTTTTCAATATCCATGAATTTTGATAATAAAGATTTACATGGGTAGATTTTGTGGAGTATTTTAAAGTGTACCTCTTTAACTTTATTCAACATGCAAAATGTATATGGATTTAAGTCAAGTCAAGTCACCTTTATTTATATAGCGCTTTTAACAATACAGATTGTGTCAAAGCAACTGAACAGCATTAATTAGGAAAATAGTGTGTCAATAATGCAAAATGACAATAGTAAATACTCAATTTTCAGTTAAAGACAGTTCATCATTGGATTCAGTGATGTTATCATCCAGCTCAGTTCAGTTTAAATAGTATATTTGCAATCATTTGCAACCAAGTCAACGATATCGCTGGAAATGAAGTGTCCCCAACTAAGCAAGCCAGAGGCGACAGCGGCAAGGAACCAAAACTCCATCGGTGACAGAATGGAGAAAAAACCTTGGGAGAAACCAGGCTCAGTCGGGGGGCCAGTTCTCCTCTGACCAGACGAAACCAGCAGTTCAATTCCAGGCTGCAGCAAAGTCACATTGTGCAGAGGACTCATCTGGTTCCTGTGGTCTTGTCCCGGTGGTCGTCTGAGACAAGG